>NW_027442786.1:0-79096 GCF_048569485.1 Anomaloglossus baeobatrachus
ACTCGAAAACGACGCAAAGCTTTTTTCTCAGCAATCCACTCGCTCCAAACAGCAGGAGTTATAATACCTGTCCCAGACGACGAGAAGTTCGGGGGTTTTTATTCCAACCTCTTTGTGGTCCCCAAAAAGGATGGGTCAGTTCGACCCATCCTGGACCTCAAACACCTAAACAAACATGTGCACGTACGGAGATTCAGAATGGAGTCCCTAAGGTCCATTATTGCATCCATGGTCAAAGGGGAATTCCTCGCCTCCATAGACATCAAGGACGCGTACCTGCACATACCCATCACCCCAGATCACCAAAAGTTCCTCCGCTTCGCAATTCAGGACTCCCACTTTCAATTCGTAGCTCTACCCTTCGTCCTTGCCACCGCACCAAGGGTCTTCACCAAAGTCATGGCGGCCGCCATGAGCGTCCTTCACGCCAGGGGAGTAGTCGTTCTCCCTTACTTGGACGACCTCCTCATCAAGGCCCCCTCCTTCCGCGACTGCTCAACCAGCGTACAGATCACTGTGGACACCCTATCCCGCTTAGGGTGGCTAGTGAATCTGGACAAATCATCCCCGATCCCATCACGATCCATCACCTTCCTGGGCATGTCCCTGGACACCCGTCGGGGCTTGATCCTTCTCCCTCAGGACAAGGCAATCGCTCTTCAACGAGCGGTACGCTGCCTTCTACGTCCTCCGTCTCGCTCCATTCGATTCAGCATGAAGGTGCTCGGCAGGATGGTGGCGGCTATGGAATCAGTACCCTTTGCTCAACTGCACCTCCGCCTACTGCACCTAGCCCTTCTAGCGGCCTGGGACAAGAGCCCCTTCTCCCTGGACAGACATCTTCACCTGACGCCTTCAGTCAGGTACGCACTCCGCTGGTGGCTTCGGTCCTCATCCCTATCGAAGGGGAGATCTTTTCTCCCAGTGAACTGGCTGGTCCTGACCACGGACGCCAGCCTCCTAGGCTGGGGAGCAGTGTACCGGCACCACACTGCTCAAGGACGTTGGACGCCCCAGGAGTCTTTCCTACCCATAAACATCCTGGAACTCCGCGCGATCTTCCTCGCGCTCAGAGCGTTCTGCCCTCTGCTAGCGGGTCGTCAGATTCGAGTCCATTCAGACAATGCGACAGCTGTAGCCTATATCAATCGGCAGGGGGGCACCCGCAGCAAAGCGGCTTATCTCGAGGCCCACAAGATCCTCAGCTGGGCCGAATCGACGGGATCAGTGATATCAGCGGTACACATACCGGGGGTAGAAAACTGGGCAGCAGACTTTCTAAGTCGCCAAGGCCTGGCCGCCGAAGAATGGTTTCTCCACCCAGATGTGTTTCTACACATCTGCACTCGCTGGGGCACACCAGACGTGGACCTAATGGCCTCAAGGTTGAATGCAAAGGTACCCGCGTTCATAGCCAGGTCACGCGACCCGCAGTCCATCGGCGCAGATGCTCTAGTCTGCTCCTGGCACCACTTCCGCCTGCCTTACATATTTCCACCTCTACCCCTGCTGCCGCGGGTAATCAGGAAGATCAAGGCAGAGGGAGTCCCCAGACTGGCCCAGGCGCGCCTGGTATGCCGAATTAGTACAAATGCTCACAGACGCACCGTGGCGCCTTCCAGACATCCCAGACTTGCTGACCGAAGGGCCCATTTCCCATCAGAACTCCAGAGCCCTGAAGCTGACGGCATGGCCATTGAGACCTGGGTATTAACAAGAGCGGGATTCTCTCCCGCGGTTATTTCCACCATGATCAGTGCCCGAAAGCCTGCTTCATCCCGCATTTACCACCGTACGTGGAAAATCTTCCTTTCATGGTGCAGGGAAACTAACGTCCAGCCTATGCCTCCGGCCATCCCCAGAATTCTCGACTTTCTACAGTCTGGCTTGCAAGTGGGGTTGGCTCTCAGTTCCCTTAAAGGGCAGGTTTCAGCGCTCTCAATCTTCTACCAATGCCGCCTGGCTCAAAAACCGCAAGTCAAGACCTTCCTCCAGGGCGTTTCCCATCTAGTTCCCCCGTACAAACGGCCGCTGGAACCATGGGACCTCAACCTCGTTCTGGATGGTCTCCAGAGGTCTCCCTTTGAACCCCTCAAGGAATCCTCCCTTGCTCTTCTGTCCTGGAAGGTAACATTCCTGGTGGCAATTGCGTCCATCAGACGGGTTTCGGAGCTAGCAGCACTCTCTTGCCGCGAGCCTTTTCTGATCTTTCACCAGGACAAGGTGGTTCTGCGCCCCCTTCCGGATTTCCTTTCAAAGGTTCTTACCCAGTTTCATTTGAACGAGGACATTGTTCTGCCTTCCTTTTGTCCACACCCGGTTCATAGGGTGGAAAGGTCTCTGCATTTGTTACACCTTCGTCAGAGCTCTCAGATATTAAGTATCCAGGACAGCCCCCTTTAGGAAAACTGACTCTTTGTTCGTCATTCCTGAGGGTCCAAAGAAGGGACAGGCAGCTTCAAAGGTGACGCTGGCTCGCTGGATTCGCTCTGCGATCCAGGAAGTCTACCGCTTGCAACTCAAGCCCATTCCTAGTGGGCTGCGGGCTCATTCTACGCGAGCAGTTGGTGCTTCGTGGGCCATTCGGCATCAGGCTTCAGTGGAACAGGTGTGTAAGGCTGCGACCTGGTCTAGCCTACATACGTTTTCAAAGCATTACAGAGTCCATACCCAGGTTTCAACTGAGGCAAATCTGGGTAGGAAAATTCTGCAAAAGGCAGTAGAGCACCTCTCTCAGTAGGCGCTCCAGGCTGTCTGGGACTGGTTCCTAGTCCTTGGGTTGTGTTGTCTTCTTTTATGTTTCCCACCCATGGACTGCTTTAGGACGTCCCATGGTCCTGTGTCCCCCAATGAGGTGTCAGAGAAAAGCGGATTTTTGTGTACTCACCGTAAAATCGTTTTCTCTTAGCCATCATTGGGGGACACAGCACCCACCCTGTTTCCCTGTTGGGCCTTGGTTCTCTCAGTACTTTATTTGTTTATGACTCTTTTTTTCTCATGTTCCTCTGTTGAGGTAAGTTTTTACTGGCTTTTTCTCCTACTGCTTGTGTACTAAAAGTGAGCTTGCCTGGCCCGGCCAGGGGGTGTATACTGCAGAGGAGGAGCTATGCTTTTGCATCTACTTAGTGTCCTCCTATGGATAGGCAGCATAACACCCATGGTCCTGAGCCCCCAATGATGGCTAAGAGAAAACGATTTTACGGTGAGTACACAAAAATCCGTTTTTTTACACCAATCTAAATGCAGACAGCATGTGCATCTAGATTGAAAGCTGTCTTTTACAGTCCGAGTCTGTCAAACACTAGTCAATAGACAAACAAAAAGTGCATAGTGCTCATATTGTTGTGTAAGCAGAAATATGATATGTAAAATAAAACATGACATGCCATAAGGCAAGCAAAGTCAAGAAATTAAAAAACTAAATTATTGCGTAAATGTATTAAATATTAGTTGTATCCTAACTATGATGAAATTGTTGTGCAATGTTTTTCTCCACTTTTCTTAGATAATAATCTTTTTTCTTATTTTCTCATAGGCACTTCATTCAGGGAAAAGACCCAATCAAAGTCAACATCTAAGTCACTGAGCGGGTCGAGTGAAATACCTCAAAATTTGCAGACCACCTCAGGTATGGTTTTAGCATATACAGATCTCTAAATTATGGATAAAAAACAATTAAAAATAGTTTTAACACAAACAGACCCATTCTCACACCACATAAAAATACCCAATTAAATAAAGCAGCCAAAGCTCTCATTGAGCCCAATAGGAGTCATTGTGTCCAATCTATAAATCCAATGACTCAAGTTGCGCAATGGCCTTGAATAGGTTACCACCTCTAACCTCTGATCTATGGCCTTTATAATTAATTTGCTTGAGTCAGATTTATATTACAATTGGACATGTTTTGGTAGGGTTTTTAGGTGTTCCATCTCATGCAGAGTCTTTGTTTTCTCAATGTCCCTGATGTGCTCACGGACTCCCACCTTTAACCCCCTAACCTCTGGACGATTTTTCCGTTTTTGTTTTTTGCTCCCCATTTCCAAAAGCTGTAACTTTTTATTTTTCCGTCAATTTTGCCATGTGAGGGCTTGTTTTTTGCAGGACGTATTGATCTTTTAAATAAAACCATGAGTTTTGCCATGTATGGTACTGAAAAACTGCAAAAAATTTCCAAGTACGGAAAAATTGCAAAAATGTGCGATTATTGTACAACTGTTTGTGGGGTACTTTATTCACCATGTTCACTGTATGGTATAACTGATGTGTGGGTGTGATGCTTCATGTCAGTACGAGTTTGTAGATACCAAACGTGAATAGGTTTACTTTGATCTAAGTGATTAAAATATTTCAAAAGTTTGTCCCAAAAAAGTGGTGCCCTCTTCGCGCCATTTTCTGCGACTCAGTGTTCTCATTTTTCGGTATATGGGGCTCAATTATGGCTTATTTGTTGCATCTCTGACTGACGTTTTTAACTGTACCATTTTTGCAGAGATGCTACGTTTTGACCCCCTGTTATTGCATTTCGCTTAAAATTTGCGATGACCAAAAAACTTAACTTTGGCGTTTGGAAGGTGTTTTTTTTTGCCGCTACGCCGTTTACCTATCAGGTTAATTGATTTCATATTTTGATACAGTGGGCATTTCTGAACTCGGCGATTCCAAAAAAGATTATATTTTTTATTTTTTTAACCCTTTGATTTTCAGTGGGGCGAATGGGGAGTGATTTTAAACTTTTGTTTTTTATTTTATTTTTTACAACTTTTTTTTAAACTTTTTTTATTTGACTTGTCGCCCCTAGGGGATTATAAGCATTATCCGTCTGATCGCTTTTTCATTCCTGCTGGTCAGAGCTGCAGAGCTCTCATCAGCTGAAATGCTGCTTTCCTGTTACAGCCAGACAGCTGTAACAGAAAGTGAGTTATGATAGTGACAGGAGTCATCACATAACCGTGTGCTACCATGGCAACCATCGGCTTTTCGTGATCGCGTTACGGAGCCTCCGATGGAGGCGGGTAAAGGCTATTTTCCCCGCCGTAGCCATTTACATCTCGCTGTCAGTATTTGAGCGGGTCCACCCGCGCTTGTAAGCCACACATGTCTGCTGTTCAAATCAGCAGAAGTGCGGGATTCGCCACCAGCTTATTACAACAGCAGACAGTGATTACACCGACATTATCTGGGACGTACCCAGTGCGTCCAATGTCTGTAAGAGGTTAAGTCCCTTGTGGTCATTCCTATGTAGATTTTCTGGCATGGATACTGGGTGTAATAAATCACGCCCTTAGAAGCACAAGTATGTAGGTGATTAATTTTGTAAGTTTGTGTTCCTTCTGATTTTTTAATGGGAACCTGTCACCAGATTTGGGGACTATAGGCTGTGGCCAATATCACTGAGTTCTTATATACAGTATTCCAAAATACTATATATGAAAGCCCAGGATGCTCTGTATAACATAAAAAAACACTTTTGTAATACTCACTTAGGGGGCGGTCCGTTCCGATGGGTGTCGCTGCTCTCCAGTGCGGCGCCTCCTCTCTGCTGCAATCTTCGGCCTCCTTCTTCCCAGTCCAGTGGGGATGATGCGTCTACGTCATCCACACAAGCCGACATTGTGGTCCTGCGCAGGCGCACTTTGATTTGCCCTCCTGAGGGCAGATCAACATACTGTAATGCACAAGTGCGAGGAAAGGTTAATGACTGCTGTTATTCACCCCTTATAATCCTAATTGCCACCGTACCAGGGCAATCGGAAAGAGTCGGGTTAAGTGCTGGAATTGTCACATCTAATGAATGTGACAATCCACGGTGGCTGCGGTCTGCTATTTTTAGGCTGGGGGGGCATAATAACCATGGACCGACCAATCCTGAGAATACCAGCTCCCAGCTGTCCGCTTATCATGACTGGTACCAAAATGGGGGGGAATAAAGGACCGCAGACCATTTTTTAAAAATTATTTATTTAAATATTTTTTGTTTTTAAAAGCCGCATGTGGTTCCTTTTTTTTTTGATACACAGCCAAGATAACATGCAAAGTTGGGGGCTGCAGCTGTATGTAAATATTAATTGTATCCTAACTATAATGAAATTGTTGTACAATGATTTTCTCCACTTTTCTTAGATAATAATCTTTTTTTCTTATTTTCTCATAGGCACTTCATTCAGGGAAAAGACCCAATCAAAGTCAACATCTAAGTCACTGAGCGGGTCGAGTGAAGTACCTCAAAATTTGCAGACCACCACAGGTATGGTTTTAGCAAATACAGATCTCTAAATTATGGATAAAAAAAAACAATTAAAAACAGTTTTAACACAAACAGTCCAATTCTCACACCACATAAAAATACCCAATTAAAGAAAGCAGCCAAAGCTCTCATTGAGCCCAATAGGAGTCCTTGTGTCCAATCTATAAATAAAGTGACTCAAGTTGCGCAAGGGCCTTAAATAGGTTACCACCTCTAACCTCTGATCTATGGCCTTTATAATTAATTTGCTTGAGTCAGATTTATGGTACAATTGGAAATGTTTTGGTAGGGTTTTTAGGTGTACCGTCTCTTTTTCTCAATGTCCCTGATGTGCTCACGGACTCCCACCTTTAACCCCCTAACCCCTGGACGATTTTTCCGTTTTTGTTTTTTGCTCCCCTTCTTCCGAAAGCTGTAACTTTTATTTTTCCATCAAACTTGCCATGTGAGGACTTGTTTTTTGCAGGACGTATTGATCTTTTAAATAAAACCATGAGTTTTACCATATATTGTACTGGAAAACTGCAAAAAATTTACAAGTACGGAAAAGTTGCAAAACAGTGCGATTGTACAACTGTTTGTGGGGTACTTTATTCACCATGTTCATTGTGTGGTATAACTGATGTGTGGGTGTGATGCTTCATGTCAGTACAAGTTCATAGATACCAAACATGAATAGGTTTACTTTAATCTAAGTGATCAAAATATTTTAAAGTTTGTCCCAAAAAACTGGTCCACTTTTTCCACCATCTTCTGTGACTCGTAGTGTTCTTATTTTTCGGGATATGGGGCTCATTGATGGCTTATTTCTTGCGTCTTGTGCTGACATTTTTAACTGTAGCATTTTTGCGCAGATGCTACTTTTTGACCCCCTGTTATTGCATTTTGCTGAAAATGTGCGACGACCGGAAAACTTATCTGGCATTTGGAAGGTTTATTTTGCCGCTACGCCGTTTACCTATCAGGTTAATTGATTTTATGTTTTGATAGATTGTACATTATGAACTCGGCGATTCCAAATAAGTGTAAACTTTTTATTTCTTTGTCGCTCCATTGGGAGACCCAGACAATTGGGTGTATAGCTTATGCCTCCGGAGGCCACACAAAGCACTACACCAAAAGTGTAAAGCCCCTCCCCTTCTGCCCATACACCCCCCGTGCATCACGGGCTCCTCAGTTTTTATGCTTTGTGCGAAGGAGGCTGACATCCACGCATAGCTCCACATCTTAGTCAGCAGCAGCTGCTGACTAGGTCGGATGGAAGAAAAGAGGGCCCATAACAGGGCCCCCAGCATGCTCCCTTCTCACCCCACTCTGGTCGGTGGTGTTGTTAAGGTTGAGGTACCCATTGCGGGTACACGGCAGGAGCCACATGCTGTTTTCCTTCCCCATCCCTTAATGGGCTCTGGGTGAAGTGGGATCTAATCGGTCTCCAGGCACATGAGACCGTGCTCCCTCCGCAGCCCCTGGGGAATCTGCTGGACAGGAGCCGGGTATCGTCAGGGACAAGGCCCTGCTACTGAGAGGTACTCTGTGTCCCCGTGGGGACCGCGCATGGAGCGCTTGTGCCATACACACTGCAGCACTGCTGGGTGTGTTAGTGCACCGGGGACTACCGCGCCGGCCGCGCTGTGAGGTACTCTGTGTCCCCGTGTGGACCGCGCATGGAGCGCTTGTGCCAATACACATTGCAGCACTGCTGGGTGTGTTAGTGCGCCGGGGACTACCGCGCGGCCGCGCTTATATGCCGGCCGCGCTTATAACTTTAGTCCCCGACTTCTGCGGCCTAGTACCGCATATTCCCGCCCACAGGCCTGCCAGTCAGGGGAAGGGCGGGACGCTGCACAGATCGTCAGCGCTGAGGGCTGGAGCATACATTAGTATCCTCCTCCCCCCTCACTCAGTACACTGGGGCACTAGATTCCCGCACTTTCTTGGGCACGCCCACGGTCCCCTCCTCCCCACAGAACGCCGACAGCCATTTCTGTCAGCGATTCAGACTCTGGAGAGGAGAGACAACACAGGGAGACCCAGGCAGGGAATCTGGTGATCACACAACCGCTCTGAGCGGTCGGTAAGCAGCACCTGTGGTGCTGGCCCCACTGAGTACCGAAGTGTATATATATATATAGGCTTATAGGCTATACATTTGCACTGTCCGGTCGCTCTGTTGATTTTTGGCTATATACCCTCCTGGATTGTTCTCAGAGGAGACAACAGCATGTCGTCTGCAAAAAGCAAGGGTGCCAAAGCACAGGCGTACTTTGCAACCTGTACCTCATGTGCAGCCATACTACCGGCAGGTTCCACTGACCCAAAGTCAAATCTGACACCGGCCCAATCACTGACATATCTTGGCATGGAGTTTCATACTCTCTCAGCGATAGTGAAGCTTCCGCTGAACAAACAGCGTTCACTACAGACAGGGGTGCAATCTCTCCTTCAAGGCCAGTCACACCCTCTGAGGCGCCTCATGCACTTCCTAGGGAAGATGGTAGCAGCAATGGAGGCAGTTCCTTTTGCGCAGTTTCACCTGCGCCCACTTCAATGGGACATTCTCCGCAAATGGGACAGGAAGTCGACGTCCCTCGACAGGAACGTCTCCCTTTCGCGGGCAGCCAAGGCTTCCCTTCAGTGGTGGCTTCTCCCCAATTCTCTGTCGAAGGGGAAATCCTTCCTGCCCCCATCCTGGGCGGTGGTCACGACGGACGCGAGCCTGTCAGGGTGGGGAGCGGTCTTTCTCCACCACAGGGCTCAGGGTACTTGGACTCAGATAGAGTCCTCCCTTCAGATCAATGTTCTGGAGATAAGGGCAGTGTATCTTGCCCTAAAGGCGTTCCAGCCGTGGCTGGAAGGCAAACAGATCCGAATTCAGTCGGACAACTCCACAGCGGTGGCATACATCAACCACCAAGGCGGGACACGCAGTCGGCAAGCCTTCCAGGAAGTCCGGCGGATTCTGCTGTGGGTGGAAGCCACAGCCTCCACCATATCCGCAGTTCACATTCCGGGCGTAGAAAACTGGGAAGCAGACTTTCTCAGTCGCCAGGGCATGGACACAGGGGAATGGTCCCTTCACCCGGACGTTTTTCAGGAGATCTGTTGCCGCTGGGGCATTCCGGACGTCGACCTAATGGCGTCCCGGCACAACAACAAGGTCCCGGCATTCATGGCACGGTCTCAAGATCACAGAGCTCTGGCGGCAGACGCCTTAGTTCAGGATTGGTCGCAGTTTCAACTCCCTTATGTGTTTCCTCCTCTGGCACTGTTGCCCAGAGTGTTACGCAAGATCAGGGCCGACTGCCGCCGCGCCATCCTCGTCGCTCCAGACTGGCCGAGGAGGTCGTGGTACCCGGATCTGTGGCATCTCACGGTCGGCCAACCGTGGGCACTACCAGACCGACCAGACTTGCTGTCTCAAGGGCCGCTTTTCCATCTGAATTCTGCGGCCCTCAACCTGACTGTGTGGCCATTGAGTCCTGGATCCTAGCGTCTTCGGGGTTATCCCAAGAGGTCATTGCCACTATGAGACAGGCTAGGAAACCAACGTCCGCCAAGATCTACCACAGGACGTGGAAGATATTCCTGTCGTGGTGCTCTGCTCAGGGCTTTTCTCCCTGGCCATTTACCTTACCCACTTTTCTGTCCTTCCTTCAATCCGGATTGGAAAAGGGTTTGTCGCTCGGCTCCCTTAAGGGACAAGTCTCTGCGCTCTCTGTGTTTTTTCAGAAGCGCCTAGCCAGACTTCCACAGGTACGCACGTTCCTGCAGGGGGTTTGTCACATCGTCCCTCCTTACAAGCGCCCGTTAGAACCCTGGGATCTGAACAGGGTACTGATGGCTCTTCAGAAACCACCGTTCGAGCCAATGAGGGATATTTCTCTCTCACGCCTTTCGCAGAAAGTGGTCTTCCTAGTAGCAGTCACATCACTTCGGAGAGTGTCTGAGCTAGCTGCACTGTCATGCAAAGCTCCTTTCCTGGTGTTTCACCAGGACAAGGTGGTTCTGCGTCCGGTTCCGGAATTTCTCCCTAAGGTGGTATCCCCCTTTCATCTCAATCAGGATATCTCCTTACCTTCTCTTTGTCCACATCCAGTTCACCAATGTGAAAAGGATTTGCACTTGTTGGATCTGGTGAGAGCACTCAGACTCTACATTTCTCGTACGGCGCCCCTGCGCCGCTCGGATGCACTCTTTGTCCTTGTCGCTGGCCAGCGTAAAGGGTCACAGGCTTCCAAATCAACCCTGGCTCGGTGGATCAAGGAACCAATTCTCGAAGCCTACCGTTCCTCTGGGCTTCCGGTTCCCTCAGGGCTGAAGGCCCATTCTACCAGAGCCGTGGGTGCGTCCTGGGCTTTGCGGCACCAGGCTACGGCTCAGCAGGTGTGTCAGGCGGCTACCTGGTCGAGCCTGCACACTTTCACGAAACACTATCAGGTGCATACCTATGCTTCGGCAGATGCCAGCCTAGGTAGGCGAGTCCTTCAGGCGGCGGTTGCCCACCTGTAGGAAGGGGCCGTTTTACGGCTCTATTACGAGGTATTATTTTACCCACCCAGGGACTGCTTTTGGACGTCCCAATTGTCTGGGTCTCCCAATGGAGCGACAAAGAAGAAGGGAATTTTGTTTACTTACCGTAAATTCCTTTTCTTCTAGCTCCAATTGGGAGACCCAGCACCCGCCCCTGTTCCCTTCGGGCTGTTGTTCTTTGTGTACACATGTTGTTCATGTTGAATGGTTTCAGTTCTCCGATATTCCTTCGGATTGAATTTACTTTAAACCAATTTATAATTTTTTCCTCCTTCTTGCTTTTGCACCAAAACTGAGGAGCCCGTGATGCACGGGGGGTGTATGGGCAGAAGGGGAGGGGCTTTACACTTTTGGTGTAGTGCTTTGTGTGGCCTCCGGAGGCATAAGCTATACACCCAATTGTCTGGGTCTCCCAATTGGAGCTAGAAGAAAAGGAATTTACGGTAAGTAAACAAAATTCCCTTCTTTTTTTTTAACCTTTGATTTTCAGTGGGGCTAATGGGGATTGATTTATACTGTTAATTGTTTTTTAATTTTTTTAAATTTTTTTAAAACTTATTTTTTAACTTTTTTTTATTTTAATAGAGCACCTAGTGGACTATAAGCATTAACCGTCTGATCGCTTTATAATTTCTGCTGGTCAGAAATGTAGACTTTCTGGCACAGATAATGGGCGTAATAAATCACGCCCTTAGAAGCACATGTATGTTGGTGATTTATTTTGTAAGTTTGTGTTCCTCCGATTTTTTTTTAATGGGAACCTGTCACCAGATTTAGGGACTATAAGCTGAGGCCAATACCACTGAGTTGTTATATAGAGCATTCTTGAATACTGTATAAAAGAGCCAAGGCCGCTCTGTATAACGTAAAAAACACTTGTATAATACTCACCTAGAGGGTGGTCTGGTTCGATGGGTATCGCTGCTCTCCAGTGAGGCGCCTCCTCTTTCGGGTCCCACGCACCCTCTCTGCTGCGATATTCGGCCTCCTTCTTCCCAATCGAGTGGGGATGATGCGTCTACATCATCCACACAAGCTGACATTGCGGTCCTGAGCAGACAAACTTTGATCTGCCCTGCTGAGGGCAGATCAAAGTACTGTAATGCACAGGCCTTATTACCCCATTTGCCACTGCACCAGGGCAATTGGAAAGAGTCGGGTAAAGTGCCGACATTGTCACATATAATGAATGTGATAATCCTGGGTGTCTGTGGGCTGCTATTTTTAGGCTGGGGGGGGCCACAATAACCATGGGCCGATCCATCCTGAGAATACCAGCTCCCAGCTGTCCGCTTATCATGACTGGGTATCAAAAGAGGGGAGAAGGAAGGACCGCAGAACATTTTTTAAAAAAATATTTATTGAAATATTTTTTATTTTTAAAAGCCGCATGCGGTTCCTTTTATTTTGATACACAGCCATGATAACGTGCAAAGTTGGGGGCTGCCTGCAGCTGTATGCCTTGTCCTTGTTGGGGCGACCCTACGCCATTTTTTTAATTTATTTATTTTTACACCAATCTAGATGCAGACAGCATGTGCATCTAGATTGAAAGCTGTCTTTTACAGTCCGAGTCCATCCATCACTAGTCAATAGACAAACAAAAAGTGCATAGTGCTCATATTGTTGTTTAAACAGAAATATGATATGTAAAATTAAAAATGACATGCCAGAAGGCAAGCAAAATCAAGAAATTCAAAAAACAAAATTATTAAGTAAATGTATTAAATATTAGTTGTATCCTAACTATAATGAAATTGTTGCACAGTGGTTTTCTTCACTTTGCTTTTTTCTTATTTTCTCATAGGCACTTCATTCAGGGAGAAGACCCAATCAAAGTCAACATCTAAGTCACTGAGCGGGTCGAGTGAAGTACCTAAAACTTTGCAGACCACCGCAGGTATGGTTTTAGCATATACACATCTCTAAATTATCGATAAAAAAAACAATTAAAAATAATTTTAACACAAACAGTCCCATTCTCACACCACATAAAAATACCCAATTAAAGAAAGCAGCCAAAGCTCTCATTGAGCCCAATAGGAGTCATTGTGTCCAATCTATAAATCTAATGACTCAAGTTGCGCAAGGGCCTTAAATACTGTCATATGAAAAAGTTTGGGCACCCCTATTAATGTTAACCTTTTTTCTTTATAACAATTTGGGTTTTTGCAACAGCTATTTCAGTTTCATATATCTAATAACTGATGGACTGAGTAATATTTCTGGATTGAAATGAGGTTTATTGTTCTAACAGAAAATGTGCAATCCGCATTTAAACATAATTTGACCGCTGCAAAAGTATAGGCACCTCAACATAAAAGTGATATAAATATTTTGTAGATCCTCCTTTTGCAAAAATCACAGCTTCTAGTCACTTCCTGTAGCTTTTAATGAGTTCCTGGATCCTGGATGAAGGTATATTTGACCATTCCTGTTTACAAAACAATTCCAGTTCAGTTAAGTTTGATGGTCGCCGAGCATGGACAGCACGCTTCAAATCATCCCACAGATTTGCAATGATATTCAGGTCTGAGGACTGGGATGGCCATTCCAGAACATTGTAATAGTTCCTCTGCTTGAATGCCTGAGTAGATTTGGAGCGGTGTTTTGGATCATTGTCTTGCTGAAATATCCATCCCCTGCGTAACTTCAACTTCGTCACTGATTCTTGCACATTATTGTCAAGAATCTGCTGATACTGAGTTGAATCCATGCGACCCTCAACTTTAACAAGATTCCCGGTGCCGGCATTGGCCACACAGCCCCAAAGCATGATGGAACCTTCATCAAATTTTACTGTGGGTAGGTAGCAAGTGCTTTTCTTGGAATGTCGTGTTTTTTTGCCTCCATGCATAACGCCTTTTTGTATGACCAAACAACTCAATCATTGTTTCATCAGTCCACAGGACCTTCTTCCAAAATGTAATTGGTTTGTCCAAATGTGCTTTTGCATACCTCAGGCGACTCTGTTTGTGGCGGGCTTGCAGAACTGGCTTCTTTCGCATGACTCTCCCATACAGCTTCTCCTTGTGCAACGTGTGCAACGTGCACTGTATTGTTGACCGATGCACATTGACACCATCTGCAGCAATACTATTTAATATTGTTTAATATTATTTATTTAAATAACTAAAAAAAAAAATGGGCTTCTCTGTATTTTGATTGCCTGACATCACAGTACTGTAAAAATAAATAAATCATTAAAAAAATGACATAGTGCTGCGCGGTATTTTTCATTCTCAGAGCAGATAAAGCAGACTGCTAGGGGCTACCACCCCCATCTGCCTGATTTACCTTGGCTGGCAATCAAAATACAGAGAAGCCCATTATTTTTTTTATAAAAAAAATAATTAAAAAAAAATGCGTGGGCTCCTGCCGTATTTTGATTGTCAGTCAGATAAAGCCAGGCAGCTGGGGGCTGGGAATCTCGGCAGCCCAAAGCCACCCCTTGAAATGGCACATTGTTCCTTAGTGCCGTTTCCAAGCGCTTTACACGGCTCGTCCAGCGGCCATGATGACGGTGGTTTATTGGGTAATAAAGGGGTTATTACCAGCTTTGTTTTCTCAGATAGTACTAAGCCCGAAATTCATTGTGTCACGCCAAATTAGACATGGCCACCATGAATTTCTAGGAAACAGTAAAAAAAAAACACAACAAAGAGAATTTTTTTTTACTAGAAATAAAACAAAAAAAACTTTAGAGAATCTGTCTTTATTATAAAAAAATCCTTAGTCTGACGTAATCCACTGGGACAGCAAAGTCAACTCTGCTTCATCACTTGCACAGACACAGTCTTTACACAGTGAGAAGCAAAGCGCAATGTCAACTCTGCTTCATCACTGTGCACAGACACAATCTAAACACAGTGAGAAGCAAAGCGCAAAGTCAACTCTGCTTCATCACTCTGTACAGACAGTCTATACAGTGAGAAGCAGAGAGAGCAATGAACAATGTCAACTCTGCTTCATCACTCTGAACGTCCCAGAAAGCTCGTGTTCGGGGTCGTGTGCACGAACACCATGTATTCGGTACGCACCCCCAACTTTACAGTTCGGGTTCGTCCATCCCTAGTTACCACCTCTAACCTCTGATCTTTGTTGCGGCTCTGGTATTTAGTGATATTAATCATGTTCCTTCTGACAACTGCTTTTTCAGGTTTGTCTCGGTCTGGAGAGGCTGGGGACATATACATCACAGGAGGGGCTGGGGCATACACATCACAAGAGGGGCTGGGGCATACACATCAAAGGAGGGACTGAGGGTGTATATATCACAGGAGGGGTGTATACATCACAGGAGATGCTGGACGCGGATAGCACTGTCGGCAGCACAGACAGCACTAGATGGCAGCATGAACAGCACTAGGTGGCACAACGGACAGCACTAGGTGGCACAATGGACAGCACTAGGTGGCAGCACGAACGGCAGTAGGTGGCATCCTGGACAACACTAGGTGGCAGCACGGAGAGCACTAGGAGGTAACACAAAGAGCACTAGGTGGCAGCATAGAGAGCACGAAGAGGCAGCATAGAGAGCACGAAGAGGCAGCATGAAGAGCACTAGGAGGCAGCGCGGAGAGCACTAAGTGGCAGCACGGAGCGCACTAGGTGGCAGCTCGGAGAGCATTAGGTGGCAGCTCGGAGAGCACTAGGTGGCAGCATGGACAGCACAAGGAGGCAGCATGGAGAGCACTATGTGGCAGCACTGACAGCACTAGGAGGTTGCACGGGTTACACAGCACTGAGGGGATACACACAGTACTAGGGGGTACACAGCTCTGGACAGGGGGGGACAGCGATAGGTGGCGTACTCACAGTACTGGAGGGAGGACTCACACAGCACAGGTCCGGGAGGCATGTACAGCAGGGAGGCATCTGCTGCGCCTCTTCTGTGACAGGAGCACAGCGCGCTGCTTACCCCTCCCACACGGTAAGCCCTGAGCACGCTAGCATAGGTCATGGTTGAGCCTAGAATGTACAGGATGCAGTCAGGTCCCAAAAAGAGCCCCTACATTCTAGTACGGGCTGCAATCAGGATCTGGAAGAAGCCCGTACATTCTAGCATCTACGCAGAGTGAGTGCGCTTCCTCGCATCACGGACATGGATTTAAAGGAACGGCGGCTGGCAAGAGCGCAAGTGCTGACAGAGAACTGCGGTTACCTGTAATGTCCCCGGAGGCCGCAGAAAAAGTCATCGTGGGACGGTGGTTCCTCACCCCTTATCTAAGTGATTAAAATATTTCAAAAGTTTGTCCCAAAAAATGTGTTCACTGTTTGCACCATTTTCTGCGACTCGTAGTGTTCCCATTTTTCCGCAGATGCTACGTTTTGACCCCCTGTTATAGCATTTTGCTTAAAATTTGCGATGACCAAAAAACTTAACTTTGGCGTTTGGAAGGGTTTTTTTGCTGCTATGCCGTTTACCTATCAGGTTAATTGATTTTATATTTTAATACATAGGGCATTTCTGAACTCGGCGATTCCAAATAAGTTTATATTTTTTATTTTTTTAACCCTTTGATTTTCAGTGGGGCAAATGGGGAGTGATTTAAACTTTTGTTTTTTATTTTTTTTTTATTGTTTACAACTTATTTTTTAACTTTTTTTATTTACCTAGTCCCCCTAGTATCATAGTATCATAGTTTTTTTAAGGTTGAAGGGAGACTCTAAGGTGGGCTTTGCACACTACGACATCGCAGGTACGATGTCGGTGGGGTCAAATTGAAAGTGACGTACATCCGGCATCGCATGCGACATCGTACTGTGTAAAGCCTAGATGATACGATTAACGAGCGCAAAATCGTCGTAATCGTATCATCGGTGCAGCGTCGGCGTAATCCATAATTACGCTGACGCGACAGTTCGATGTTGTTCCTCGCTCCTGCGGCAGCACACATCGCTGTGTGTGTAGTCGCAGGAGCGAGGAACATCTCCTACGGCCGTCACCGAGGCTTCCGTAGGATATGCGTAAGGACGGAGGTGGGCAGGATGTTTACATCCTGCTCATCTCCGCCCCTCCGCCGCTATTGGCTGCCTGCCGTGTGACATCGCTATGACGCCGCACGACCCGCCCCCTTAGGAAGGAGGCGGGTCGCCGGCCACAGCGACGGTCGCAGGGCAGGTGAGTGCGTGTGAAGCTGGCGTAGCGATAATTTTCGCTACGCCAACTATCACACGATATCGTACCTGCGACAGGGGCGGGGACTATCGCGTGCGACATCGCAGCATCGGCTTGTGATGTCGCAACGTGCAAAGCCCGCCTAAGTCCATCTAGTTCAACCCGTAGCCTAACATGTTGATCCAGAGGAAGGCAAAAAAACCCCAATGTGGCAAACAAGTTCCAATGGGGAAAAAAAATCCTTCCTGACTCCACATACGGCAATCAGACTAGTTCCCTGGATCAACACCCTGTCATAAAATCTAATATACATAACTGGTAATATCACATTTTTCAAGAAAAGCATCCAGGCTCTGCTTAAATGTTAGTAGTGAATCACTCATTACAACATCATGCGGCAGAGAGTTCCATAGTCTCACTGCCCGTACAGTAAAGAATCCTCGTCTTTGATTATGATTAAACCTTCTTTCCTCAAGACGTAGCGGATGCCCCCGTGTTCCAGTCGCAGGCCTAGGTGTAAAAAGATCTTTGGAAAGGTCTCTGTACTGTCCCCTCATATATTTATACTTTGTGATTAGATCCCCCCTAAGGCTTCGTTTTTCCAAACTAAATAACCCCAAGTTTAATAACCTTTCTTGGTATTGCAGCCCACCCTCTAATAATCTTGTTCGCTCTTCTCTGCACCCTCTCCAGTTCAGCTATGTCCTTTTTATATATCGGTGACCAGAATTGTACACAGTATTCTAAGTGCGGTCACACTAGTGACTTGTACAGAGGTAGAACTATATTTTTTTCATGAACACTTATACCTCTTTTAATACATCCCATTATTTTAATAGCCCTGGCAGCAGTTGCCTGACACTGACCACCAAAGTTAAGTTTACCATCCACCCATACACCCAAGTCTTTTTCTGTGTCTGTTTTACCCAGTGTTCTACAATTAAGTACATAATTATAATTTTTATTTCCTCTACCCAAGTGCATGACCTTACATTTATCTACATTAAACTTCAATTGCCACTTCTCAGCCCAATCCTCCAATTTGCATAATTCTCCCTGTAATATAAAATTATCCTCCTCTGTATTGATTACCCTGAAGAGTTTAGTATCATCTGCAAATATTAAAATTCTACTCCGCATGCCTCCAACATTGTCATTAATAAATATGTTGAAAAGAAGCGGGCCCAATACTGACCCCTGTGGTACCCCACTATGAACTGAGACCCAGTCCGAGTACATACCATTAATAACCACCCTTTGTTTCCTATCACTGAGCCAGTTTTTAACCCAGTTACACATATTTTCCCCTATCCCCATTATTCTCATTTTATGTACCAACCTTTCTTTGTCGCTCCATTGGGAGACCCAGACAATTGGGTGTATAGCTTCTGCCTCCGGAGGCCACACAAAGTATTACACTTTAAAAAGTGTAACCCCTCCCCTCTGCCTATACACCCTCCCGTGGATCACGGGCTCCTCAGTTTTATGCTTTGTGTGGAAGGAGGCACACATCCACTCATGCATTCTCATTTTAGTTATGTCGGTTGAAGAAAAGAGGGCCCCCACGGGGCCCCCGGCATGTTCCCTTCTCACCCCACTACGTCGGCGGTGTTGTTAAGGTTGAAGTACCCATTGTGGGTACAGAGGCTGGAGCCACATGCCGTCTCCTTCACCATCCCTTATGCGGCTCTGGGAGAAGTGGGATCCTAAGCGGTCATCCATTTACTGGGACCGTGCTCCATCTGCAGCCCCTGTGGGACCCTGCCGGACCGGAGCCTCTTCAACCTCAGGGACCGGGCCCTGCAACTCTAAGGTACTCTGTGTCCCCATAGGGGACTGTGCAGGGAGCGCACCTTCTTCCCGGAAGCCACGGTGGCTGCTGAATTCAGAGGCCGGTGGACTTCCGCGCCGACCGTGCCTGCTTGTCGGGCGCGGTCTCAAATTTAGTCCCCGGCTTCATCGCGGCCTAGTCGCAAAAATCCCGCCCCCGGGCCTGCCTGTCAGGGGTAAGGGCGGGATTACCGACCTGACGTCGGATGTGAGGGCTGGAGCATCCTGCATGTTTCCTCCCCCCTCACTGATCACTGTGGGGACCCCAGATTCCCGCACTTTTCTGGCGCCGCCCACGGCTCCACTCCTGCCCTGAGAGCTCCGGCAGCCATTTTTTGGCATTCTGCTGGTGGAGGATTCTCAGTGAACAGCTCTGCATCTCCGGGGGATCCAAGGCAGGGAATCTGGAGGACACACACCGCTCGTTAGCGGTCGGTAAGCCACACCGGTCACCCGGTGCTGGTCCCCCTAGGGTGCCGGATTAGATACGTATATATCTATATCTATCTGTTCGGTCGGGCTGTATACCCCCTTCCCATATACCCTCAGTGATCACTCTCCTAGGAGACAACAGCATGTCGTCCACAAGGAGCAAAGCTGCTAAGGCACAGGGTTTTTTTGCGGCCTGTACCTCTTGTGGGGCTATGTTACCTGCGGGTTCCACCTACCCTCACTGTGAGCAATGCTCGACCCCTGTTTCGCTTGCTCAGCCGGAGCCTCGGACACTGGTGGGCCCCTCGGCTCATGTAGACCCCCCTGCTCCCCCTGACCAGGCTGCAGGGACAGAGTTCGCCTCTTTTGCTGAGAAACTCTCTGAGTCACTTTCTCAATCTATTGCACAGTCTATGGACAAATGGTCTTCTAAGCTGCTAGAGGCTTTGCAGTCCAGACCGGACCTTTCACAGGCCCCGGCCCCTGTTGGCTCGTCGCCTCCAGGCCCCTCTCGGTTCGCGCCGCAGCGCGCTCCCAGGTTGGCCCCTCGGTCTCAGGCGGAGGACTCCTGCCCGGACCGTAGTCCTAGACCGGCTAAGCGGGCTCGCTGGGACTCTTCCCCGACTTCCTCTCGCTGCTCGGGATCCCAGCTTGAGGACTCTCTGGAGGACGAGGCGGACGTCGCAGCTCAGGGCTCTGACCCTGACGTTGCCCTTAACATTGATACACCTGAGGGGGACGCCTTAGTAAATGATCTTATCTCGTCCATCAACCAGGTGTTAGATCTCTCTCCCCCGCCTCCTCCTGTAGAGGAGTCGGCGTCTCAGCAGGAGAAACACCAGTTTCGGTTCCCCAAACGTACACGCAATACGTTTTTTGATCACTCTAACTTCAGGGACGCTGTCCAGAAGCCCAGAGCGGCCCCGGACAAGCGCTTTACTAAGCGCCTCACTGACACGCGTTACCCCTTCCCATCTGAAGTAGTTAAGGGTTGGGCTCACTGTCCCAAGGTGGATCCTCCAGTCTCAAGATTGGCGGCTAGATCCGTGGTGTCGGTTGCAGATGGCTCATCGCTAAAGGATGCCACTGACAGACAGATAGAGCTCTTGGTGAAGTCCATCTATGAGGCCACGGGCGCGTCTTTTGCCCCGGCCTTTGCAGCCGTGTGGGCACTCCAAGGTATCTCGGCTTGTCTGACTGAGATTAATGCTGTCACACGTAATTCGGCTCCGCAAGTTGCGTCTTTGACCTCTCAGGCGTCAGCCTTTTCATCCTACGCCATGAACGCCGTCCTGGACTCTGCTAGCCGTACAGCTGTAGCATCCGCTAACTCTGTGGCAGTCCGCAGGGCCATGTGGCTATGCAAATGGAAGGCAGACTCGGCTTCCAAGAGGTTCTTAACCGGTTTGCCGTTTTCTGGCGACCGTTTGTTTGGCGAACGATTGGATGAGATTATTAAGGAATCCAAAGGAAAGGATTCCTCCTTACTCCAGGCCAAACCTAAGAGACCTCAACAGAGAAAGGTTCAATCGAGATTTCGGTCCTTTCGTCCCTCAGCCAAGTCCCAATCCTCTTCGTCCAACAGGCCGGAGAAAGGCCAGAGGAACTCCTATGCGTGGCGATCCAAGTCTCGCCCACAAAAGGCCGCAGGAGGCACTGCTTCCAAGGCGGCTTCCTCATGACTCTCGGCCTCCCCTGACCGCATCCTCGGTCGGTGGCAGGCTCTCCCGCTTTGGCGACGCCTGGTGGCCACATGTTCAAGACCGATGGGTGAGAGACATTCTGTCTCATGGTTACAGGATAGAGTTCAGCTCTCGTCCTGCGGATCGCTTCTTCAGAACCTCTCCGCCCCCCGCTCAGGCCGACGCACTTTTTCAGGCAGTAGCCGCTCTAAAGATGGAAGGATTTGTGATCCCCGTTCCCCTTCAGGAACGTGGTCGCGGATTTTACTCCAACTTGTTCGTGGTGCCAAAAAAGGATGGGTCATTCCGTCCCGTTCTGGACCTCAAGCTACTCAACAGACATGTGAGAACCAGACGGTTCCGGATGGAATCTCTCCGCTCGGTCATCGCCTCAATGTCACAAGGAGACTTCCTAGCATCGATCGACATCAAGGATGCTTATCTCCATGTACCGATCGCACCCGAGCATCAACGTTTCTTACGTTTCGCCATCGGGGACGAACATCTCCAGTTCGTGGCATTGCCTTTCGGCTTGGCTACAGCCCCACGGGTTTTCACCAAAGTCATGGCTTCCGTTGTGGCGGTCCTGCATTCTCAGGGCCACTCGGTGATTCCATACTTGGACGATCTCCTAGTCAGGGCCCCGTCTCGGGTGGCGTGTCAACAAAGTCTATCTGTCGCTCTGGCGACTCTCCAGCGGTTCGGGTGGATCATCAACTTCCCGAAATCCAAGTTGACACCGACCCAATCACTGACGTACCTTGGGATGGAGTTTCATACCCAGCAAGCGTTAGTCAAGCTTCCGAGCGACAAACAGCTTTCTCTGCAGGCAGGGGTGCAATCCCTTCTTCGGAGTCAGTCACACCCCTTAAGGCGCCTCATGCACTTCCTGGGGAAGATGGTGGCAGCTATAGAGGCAGTCCCGTTCGCGCAATTCCATCTTCGGCCACTCCAATGGGACATTCTCCGCAAATGGGACAGGAGTTCGGCTTCCCTCGACAGGAACGTCTCTCTTTCCCTTGCAACCAAGACGTCACTTCAGTGGTGGCTCCTTCCCAATTCTCTGTCGCAGGGAAAATCCTTCCTACCCCCAACCTGGGCTGTGGTCACCACGGACGCGAGCCTGTCAGGGTGGGGAGCGGTTTTTCTCCACCACAGGGCTCAGGGAACCTGGACTCCGATAGAGTCATCCCTTCAGATCAATATTCTGGAGATAAGGGCAGTGTATCTAGCCCTATTGGCTTTTCATCGGTGGTTGGAGGGCAGGCAGATCCGTATTCAGTCGGACAACGCCACTGCCGTCGCATACATCAACCACCAAGGCGGCACTCGCAGTCGTTAAGCCTTCCAGGAAGTCCGACAGATTCTGCAGTGGGTGGAAGCCACAGCCTCCACCATCTCCGCAGTTCACATCCCGGGCGTAGACAACTGGGAAGCAGATTTTCTCAGTCGTCAGGGCATGGACGCGGGGGAATGGTCTCTGCACCCAGACGTTTTTCGAGAGATCTGTCGCCGCTGGGGAACGCCGGACGTCGATCTCATGGCGTCACGGCACAACAACAAAGTCCCGGCATTCATGGCACGGTCTCAGGATCACAGAGCTCTGGCGGCGGACGCGTTAGTTCAGGATTGGTCGCAGTTTCGACTGCCTTATGTGTTTCCCCCTCTGGCAATGCTGCCCAGAGTACTACGCAAGATGCGGTCCGACTGCCGTCGCGCCATTCTCGTCGCTCCAGACTGGCCGAGGCGGTAGTGGTATCCCGATCTGTGGCATCTCACGGTGGGTCAACCGTGGGCGCATCCAGACCGTCCAGACTTGCTGTCACAAGGGCCGTTTTTCCATCTGAATTCTGTGGCCCTCAACCTGACTGTGTGGCCATTGAGTCCTGTCTCCTAGCGTCTTCAGGGTTATCTCAGGATGTCATTGCCACCATGAGACAGGCCAGGAAGCCTACGTCCGCCAAGATCTATTATAGGTCTTGGCAAATCTTCCTATCCTGGTGCGCTAATAACGGTTTTACTCCATGGCCGTTTGCCTTACCCACTTTTCTTTCATTCCTTCAATCCAGAATGGACAAGGGTTTGTCACTGGGCTCTCTCAAGGGCCAAGTATCGGCGCTCTCCGTGTTTTTTCAAAAGCGTCTAGCCAGGCTTACGCAGGTCCGCACGTTCCTGCAGGGAGTTTGCCACATAGTCCCACCTTACAAGCGTCCGCTGGAACCCTGGGATCTTAACAGGGTGCTAACAGCTCTTCAGAAACCACCTTTCGAGCCGCTGCGGGATGTCTCTTTATCATGTCTTTCGCAGAAGGAGGCCTTTCTAGTGGCAGTCACATCACTTCGGAGAGTGTCTGAGCTAGCAGCGCTGTCATGCAAAGCCCCCTTCCTGGTGTTTCACCAGGATAAGGTGGTTCTGCGTCCGGTCCCGGAATTTCTCCCTAAGGTGGTATCCCCTTTTCATCTCAATCAGGATATCTCCTTGCCTTCATTTTGCCCTAATCCAATTCACCAGTGTGAAAGGGATTTGCACTCTTTGGATCTTGTGAGAGAACTCCGGCTCTACGTGTCTCGCATGGCGCCCCTGTGTCGTTCAGATGCGCTCTTTGTCCTTGTTGCTGGCCAGCGTAAGGGCTCGCAGGCTTCCAAGTCAACCTTGGCCCGGTGGATCAAGGAACCGATTCTCGAAGCCTACCGTTCTTCTGGGCTTCCGCTTCCTTCAGGGCTGAAAGCCCATTCTACCAGAGCCGTGGGTGCGTCCTGGGCATTGCGGCACCGGGCTACGGCTCAGCAGGTGTGTCAGGCAGCTACGTGGTCTAGTCTGCACACTTTCACGAAACACTATCAAGTGCATACCTATGCTTCGGCAGACGCCAGTCTAGGTAGACGAGTCCTTCAGGCGGCGGTTGCCCACCTGTAAGAGGGGGCCGTTTTTCGGCTCTTTTTATTGAGGTATTCTTTTACCCACCCAGGGACTGCTCTTGGACGTCCCAATTGTCTGGGTCTCCCAATGGAGTGACAAAGAAGAAGGGAATTTTGTTTACTTACCGTAAATTCCTTTTCTTCTAGCTCCTATTGGGAGACCCAGCACCCGCCCCTGTACCCTTCGGGCTGGTTGTTTTTTTGTGTACACATGTTGTTCATGTTGAATTGTTCTTTTGGTTCATGGTTTGCAGTTCTCCGAACATCCTTCGGATTGCATTTACCCTAGACCAATTTATACGTTTTCTCCTTCCTGCTTTTGCACCAAAACTGAGGAGCCCGTGATCCATGGGAGGGTGTATAGGCAGAGGGGAGGGGTTACACTTTTTAAAGTGTAATACTTTGTGTGGCCTCCGGAGGCAGAAGCTATACACCCAATTGTCTGGGTCTCCCAATAGGAGCTAGAAGAAAAGGAATTTACGGTAAGTAAACAAAATTCCCTTCTTTGTGTGGCACCGTATCAAAAGCTTTTGAAAAGTCCATATACACAACATCCACTGCATTTCCCTGGTCCACGCATGAACTTACCTCTTCATAGAAGCTGATCAAATTAGTTTGACAGGATCGATCCCTCATAAACCCATGTTGATACTCTGTCATAAGGTTATTTTTCTTGAGATACTCCAGTATAGCATCTCTCAAGAAACCCTCAAGGATTTTACCAACCGTAGAGGTTAAACTTACCAACCTATAATTTCCCGGCTCAGTTTTTGTCCCCTTTTTGAATATTGGCACCACATTTGCTATGCGCCAGTCCTGCGGTACCGATCCTGTTATTAAGGAATCTGTGAAGATTAAAAATAATGGTCTATCTATCACAGAACTCAATTCCTGTAGTACTCTGGGGTGTATGTCATCCGGGCCCGGAGATTTGTCAACCTTAGTGATTTTGAGGCGGCGGCGTACTTCCTGCTGGGTTAAGCAGGTAATATTCAAGGGTGAATTTATGGTATCACTGGTCATGTCATCTGCCATAGCATTTTCTTGTATAAAAACCGTAGAAAAAAAGTAATTCAGCAGGTTGGCTTTACCCTCATCCCTCTCCACCATTTCAGCAAGACTATTTTTAAGGGGGCCAACACTATTGCTTTTCAGTTTTTTACTGTTTATGTAGTTAAAGAATATTTTAGGATTATTTTTACTTTCTCTCGTAATGAGTCTCTCTGTCTCAAACTTAGCTAACTTAATTTGCTTTTTACATATTTTATTTGATTTTCTATAATTATATAATGCCTCATTACTACCCACCCTCTCTAATTCTTTTAAGGCTTTCTGTTTTTCTTTTATTGCTTCCCTTATAGCTCTATTTAGCCATAGGGGATTCCTCCTATTTCTAGCATGTTTGTTCCCATAGGGTATATTTTCTGCACAAGCCCTATTCAGGATGCTCATAAAAGTCTCCCATTTGCTTTGTGTACTTTTATTACTTAGTACATCATCCCAGTTTATTGCACTAAGATCATCTCCCGACCGTTTAAAATTTGCTTTCCTGAAGTTTAGTGTCCTTGTAGCCCCTCTACTATACATCTTACTAAAGAATACACGAAAACTTATTATTTTGTGATCACTATTCCCCAAGTAACCCCCAACTTGTATATTTGATATGTGGTCTGGCCTATTGGTTAGTACAAGGTCTAGTAGTGCTCCCCCTCTTGTGGGGTCCTGTACTATTTGGGAAAGGTAATTATCTTTCATTGTTATCAAAAATCTATTTCCTTTGCTCGAACTGCAAGTTTCTGTTCCCCAATTTATATCAGGATAGTTAAAGTCCCCCATAATAATTACCTCTCTGAGACTCGCTGCTTTATCAATTTGCTTTATGAGGAGATTCTGCCACCGCACCAGGGCAATTGGAAAGAGTCGGGTAAAGTGGCGGCATTGTCACATCTAATGGATCCTATAACGTGGGAATCCCCATCCTGAGAATACCAGCCTTCAGTCGTGTGCCTTTATCTTGGCTGGTATCAAAATTGGAGGGCACCGCACGTGGTTTTTTTTAAAAAATGTTTTTTTATTATTGTACTGCATGATATAGACCCGCCCACCGGCGGCTGTGAGACAGCTGTCACTCAGAGTGGGGGCGCGTCTGACTGCAACCAATCATAGGCGCCGGTGGGCGCGGGAAGCAGGGAATAATGAGCGGCCGGCATTTTCAAAAGAGGAGAAGCCGCCAGAGCATTGCGACAGCTCTGCAGCGCCGCGCCTGTGTGATCGGTGAGTATGAGAGAGGGGGGGAGAGGGAGAGACCGACAGAGAGAGACACCGACATTGACAGAGAGAGAGATATAGAGACCGAGAGAGACAGAGAGAGAGAGACCGGCTGACAGAGAGAGCGAGACCGACCGACAGACAGAGAGAGACTAGGAGTGCTTTTAAAAGATTTAGAATGTTCTGCTGGACATGCTGAGCATGCTCAGAGAACTGTCGAGAGAGAAATGTAGGTGAAGATAGCTAATGTTATCTTCATTCAGAGTATCCAGAAGCACGTATCGAATTAGCAATACATCTGCGCAGATATTACTGAATCAGACAATGATCACACAAAACGTGTTCACCGTATGAGCCAATGTCATAGACTGGACTCGTATATTGAAATAGACTCAATTATACAGAATGCAACATTGACCTTGAAACTAGAACAGGGAGTAGGGAGTATTCAACTCCCCAGTTTTTCCCAGTATGTTATAAAATACCTCTCTGCTTATTATTCCTTCTTTCTGTATGTGTGAAACCACTGATAAGGCTCCCAATTAACTTAATGAATATCTCCCTTGTTCATTTGTACCTTGGCTTCATCATCTTGCCAGTTAATCCTTTCCTGAATATACAACCTAGAATCATATTATGGCGTCTTTGCAATTGTCATATAGACACACAGATAATTATGCAATGACATCTACATTTTGATTATTTACATACACAGATATTCTTATTACGTTTGAACAAACAATTTATAGCCCCGGCTACCTTCACAGGCCCCCCTTAATAAGATATCTGTGAATGTTGTCAACCTTAAATTTTAATTTTTTTTCCCATTCAGATATATTTTATTTGGAACTTATTTGTGACCTTCCCCCCTTGGGACTCTAATATTATATATATATATATATATATATATATATATATATATATATATATATATATGGGCCTTCCATTAGATTGTTGTTAATACAACACTACAGGCTTTAGCTCCCCCTTAAAAACTTATTTTATTTATTAAAAATAACTTTATGATTTATAGAGGCTATTAGAATTGGCGTTATTACTTTCATTAGGGCACATTATCCTGACCAAGGAAAATTGAATTTAGACCTTTTCTTAAAATTAGCACATTACCAAAAAAAACATTTGCTACAGATTGTCTATGGTTCTTCTTTCCGGATATGCTCTTGATAAAAAAAAAAAAAAAACATTATGAGGCTTCATGTGAACAGTTTGTGGCGCTGACTTAGAGAAACTTTCTGGAATAATGGGTAAAATAGCAGCCGCTTTCTATTTCGGTTGTTTCAGGTCTGTTGGTTTCTGAGATGTGATGTTAACTTGCGTGTCACTGCCAGTGCTCAGCAGACTAGGCCGGGAAGACATCAGCCTGATGGGATAGACTCTTCCAAAACTTTTCCTGAGATTAGAGAGTCCATAGCTAGCATTTTGTGTTAAGGAAAATTACTGAATATATTCATATGTGAGTTAGTAGGAAACAAAAACATTTATAAATTTGTTAGGTTACATTAACTAAACCACATATTTTGGTCTATAAAATGGCCAAACTAAGTATTTTAGATTACTCAATTCGTACCTTCAACAGTCCCTCCTTAAGACTCAATTCTGCCATTTCCAAATACTAAGGGTACTGCGTTCCCTTAGGTAGAGAGGAAGAAAGATCTATTGGGGAAAAACCTGCCTGACTGAACGTTGAGGCATGGGTGGAGAGGGGAAAAGTTTTCTTCCCCGGTTTGAGACCAAGGACCCCATGGCGAGTCCTCACCCTTTGTAGTTGGACTTTCCCATGTCTGAAGGCTCTAAAAGTCCTCTCTTCTAACTATTTTGGCAATGATGGTCATAGACTGTACAGGTCTTTTTGAAAAAAATAAATAAGAGCAGGATGCTCAGTGCTTCTCCTGTGGATCGACCCTTCAGCAATGCGAGGCATGAATCCATGTTGTCCTGCCGTTGAGCTTTATCGAAATCTCTGTGGTTGGGAGAAGCTGGATCAACTCATCTAATCTTGACTCATGGCTCTTTCTCGCTTGTCCCTTTAGGATTAATCAGTCTCCTGACTGAAAACCATATGCTACTAACTCTGATTTAGGATCTGAAATTAGAAAATACACTTGTTTGTTTCACTATTTAGTCAATCATGAAAATTGTACGTGCCTTGTGTTAAACCAAAAAACATTTTACATAGAGACCTGTTTATTACTAAAGAGAAACAAAACACGCATTGGTTCACAACTTGTTAGTTGTTTTTTTACATACCACTTGCATTATGTGGATTTTCAGCAATGACGTCATTTTCTGCACTGGAATGCCTCTGACCAAACTTGGAGAGAAATCTAAACAACACGCACAGGCTTGCATACAACGTGCTCATGATATACATCTATGATCAGTTTGCAGTCTCTAAAAATGGTTAGAGCATGTGTATGTTGTTTCTGCGGATTCTTTACAGTTTTTTGCACATTTAAAGACGTGTTTTACAAGACTGGGTGAGTCTGCCCATCTGGGTACTGAACCCTGGTGTCACCTAAGCGCACACTGATATCCGTCTTTCACAGATTTTAGTCCATGTTACCTGGGCCATCATTGAGAAGAGATCTCATGGCAGAGAAAGCTTACCGCCCTTTATCCACAGACCTTCCTCAGTCAGCCTTTCTCCCTGCGTCTCGCACTCCATTCCTTGTTGATTCGCTTGTTCCTGTAGGGCTGGGTAGGGAACCTTTTATGCGGCCCCCTGGCAGATTCCCGGGGGCTGCAGTTCTGGGTCTGACGCTGTGGTCTTGTAGTTTGCCGGCCTTTTAATTCATCACATGCGCCGCTGTCCAGTGTCAGCGTGCTCAGCGGTGTGTGTGTGCCCGCCCCTCTGTGAAAAGTGCCGCCTCCCCCTCCACGGGATCTAGGTGCAGACACTGCAGAGAGTGCTGCCTCCTCCCCCTGTACAAGATGTAGGTACAGATAGTGCCGCCTCCTCCTGTACGGCACTATAGCTGTGTGCCCGCTGCCCGTGTGCCTGCTGCCCACACTCCCGCCGCTGTGTGCCCGCTGCCTGCACGCCTGCCGCTGTGTGCCTGCTGCCCGCACTCCCGCCGCTGTGTGCTCGCTGCCCGCCATCCCACGGCTGTGTGCCCGCTGCCTGCACTCCCGCCGCTGTGTGCCCGCTGCCCGCACTCCCGCTGCCCGCACTCCCGCCGCTGTGTGCCCGCTGCCCGCACTCCCGCCGCTGTGTGCCCGCTGCCCGCACTCCCGCCGCTGTGTGCCCGCTGCCCACACTCCCGCCCCCCGCACTCCCGCTGCTGGGTGCCTGGGTGCCCGCTGCCCGCACTCCCGCCGCTGTGTGCCCGCTGCCCGCAGTCCCGCCGCTGTGTGCTCGCTGCCCTCTGTGACCGTCCAGTCCTTTGGGGCCTTCCAATTCTGTGTACCACCCCCTCCCAGAGCTGTGTGCAACGCTCAGTGCTGTATCCCCCCAGTGATGTCAGGGCTCTGCAAGTGCTTTGTGCAGCCTGCCCCGTGCCGTGTGCCCTCCCAATGCTGTGTATAACCCCCAGTGTTTTGTTCCCCCAGTCATGTCTGTGCTCTGAAAGTGCTGTCCGTGCTCCCATTCCCTCCAGTGATGTCTCTGCCCTCCCCAGTGATGTCTCCTGCCCTCCCCAGTGATGTCTCCCACCCCCCCAGTGATGTCTCCCACCCCCCCAGTGATGTCTCCCACCCTCCCCAGTGATGTCTCCCACCCTCCCCATTGATGTCTCCCGTCCCCCCAGTGATGTCTCCCGCCCCCCCAGTGATGTCTCCTGCCCCCCCCAGTGATGTCTCCCGCCCCCCAGTGATTTCTCCACCCCCCCAGTGATGTCTCCCCCCCCTCAGTGATGTCTCCCTCCCCTCAGTGATGTCTGTGCCCCAAGCCCCTCTTGTCATGTCTGTGCCCCCAGCCCCTCTTGTGATGTCTGTGCCCCCAGCCCATCTTGTGATGTCTGTGCCCCCAGCCCCTCTTGCGTTGTGTACGCCCCAGCAACCACTCTTGCATTGTGTGCAACCCAGCAGTCCCTCTTGCGTTGTGTGCGCCCCAGCAGCCCCTCTTGCGTTGTGTGCGCCCCAGCAGCCCCTCTTGCGTTGTTTACGCCCCAGCAGCCCCTCTTGCATTGTGTACGCCCCAGCAGCCCCTCTTGTGTTTATGTCTCCAACTCCTCTTGTGTTGTGTATGCCCCCCAGCCCCTCAGCCCCTCTTGTGTTGTGTTTGCCTCCAGCGTCTCCTGTGATGTGTATGTCCAGGACATGCTGGGGGCATACACATCACAGGAGACACTGGGGACATACACAGCACAGGAGGGGCTGGGGGCATTTACATCACAGGGGGTATATATATGTCCCCAGCTCCTCATGTGATATATGTGCCTTCAGTATCTCCTGTGATGTATATACAGCAGTCCCAGCGTCTCCTATCTGATGTGTATACGTCAGTCCCAGCGTCTCCTATGTGATGTATATGCCCTCAGCCCCTCCAGTTATGTATGTTCCTCCAGCGTCTCCTGTGATGTATATACAAAGAGTTGACTGCGCTCCACACCGAGACAAATCTGGAAAAGCAGTTGTCAGAAGCAACATGATTAGTATTGCCGAACATCACAGTCGAACCAAAGAGAAACAGCTTCGACCACCACAGTAAGGGTGAGTTAATTAATTGTTTGGCCATATATAGCACTGTTATTTTCACATTGATAATTTGGTGCGGCCCCCGAAGGTTCGTAGAAATTGCCAAATGGCCCCCGGTAGTAAAAAGGTTCCCCACCCCTGCTGTAGGGATTTAAGAACACAAGGAGTGACAGTAGTCACTGACGTGACAGGTGCCACCGAGGTATGGTCCATATGCATTGGTAAAGGACTCCTCAACTCTAGGCCCGTTCACTGCTTCTTGGTCAGCTGTACCTGTGCGGGGATCTCCATCCGATTCCATCAGCTCAAATCTAGACTTTATCTTCAGCGTACCTAGCTCATTTGACAACGGGAAAGATCTACATTCTACATACACATTCAACTATTTTACCTACTTCTGCTCCACCCACCAGAGAGGGCATTAATACATCACTTCCTCCTGTACCGATAGGAGGGGAGGGAGTGGTTCAAATTTAGACTACATCATGCTGTGTAAACTGTAGCATATCCAGTGCAGAATCGACCAGCATCTGATTCCATCTATAAAAACAAAAACTAAAAGAAATATGACTTAGATCATTCTTATAACAAACATATTTTATAGTAGTCCAGTAAACATGATATAATTGTTGCAAAAGAAAGGCCAGCTTTAAAGCCTATCCAATATGTCTGCTGCGCCTTCTTCTGCTGGAAAATATAATAAATATATTCTTCCCCCCCATTATTTTTTGGTTTTATGTACCAATTTGACAAAATGTATAGTTTTATAACAGCAGACAATATGATTAAACAAATGATGAATATAACTTATACACTTCTGGGGAATTTTGAAACATTACAATAGACAACACGGTTCGTATATATTCTGTATCTATAAAAGAAAGTAATTAATACTGGCAGTTTGTATGCAGAAACACAAAACAAAAACATGACCATAAAAACAAAAAAAAACTAATTTGCATATTTCAATTTTTTTTGTTTCTGAAAAATTAATTTAATTATTTAGGTATTAGCAGGATACTATTAATAATCTGCTGTGAAATTTTGAACTGTAAGGGTTAAACAAAACCCACCCTACCAGCCGAGAAAATCACTTATCAGTAAAAAGTGAAACACATGCAGCCCTTTAAATCTATACTGAAACCATTTTTTTTTTCCTTTTTCTCTACTTTGTCAGTTTTTTTTTTTTTTCTCTACAACTTCTAATAAACTACAGTCTGCTGTAGCTTACAATGATTACACCCTCCCATTCATCCCTGCGGGCTTATATAGGCCCCCACCTCAGTGCGCGGTGTCAGAATGGCTGGTGGGAAAAAAAACAACATTACAGATACTGGAAAGCCCATGGACAGAACTTTTATTATAGTCACAGAAAATAACTTTCACTACAGAAACATATATTACAGAAACTCTAAGATTGATGGGGTGGAATGGAAAGCATCATTAGAACGGGTGGCTTGGGATAGGGATCACTGGAGCTAACAGGAAAACTGGAGGGGGGCAGAAAGGAAGGGGGGCAAGCATTCCGGGGCTCTCCTTTGTTTCATTAGAGGAGGTTGGGGCAGACTCGTGGGTGCAGCCCGGACTGTGGGCGGTATCTTGGGAGATCTGCTGGGGCTGATTTAAAGGGATACTGTGATACTCTGGGAAAAGACACACCTGGCTTCAGGTGGATCATTAATAAATCTACAGGGAATTTACCCACATCATTAGGCCCTTTTGACCATAATTTTTTGCACATGGAATAGAGAGAATTACAATAGGGAGTGCCTGTAGGGGGCAAGTCTCTTCACACCCTTCTGGGGAATTTAGTTTAATTAGGGTGAGAGTAATACCTCCTTCACCATCATAATTTATGGCGGCCTTTAATTTATTTAACAAATCAGATTTTAGTAAATTAACTAGACAGATTATTTTTTTGACAGCACAAACTGGTTGTAAATTATTGGGAAAGATACTACCGGTAGAGGAATGGTCAGAGTATGCGTAGTGGGTAATCCATCTACGCTCACCAGGGTAAGGACGTCATTAGGAAAAGGTAGGGTGTGATCAGGTGGTATATCAAATATTTTAAGAATAGAATTGGCTGCCCTAGTGTCCACCATAAATTTAATAGGGGCCCCTGCGACATCTAAAGTTACACATGTATAAAACCCCTGGTTTGAACTGACCATCACAGTAGAATCTGGTTGGCCACACCTTCATTGTGGATTTATGTGCTGCAGGTTTTGGTCATGGTTTTGAGGGTACATAACCATAAATTGGGATTGTGGAGTTCAACACTCTCTCCGATAGTGACTGGGCTGGCCACAACGCCAACTTCTCAAATACTAGCTTTGTTGGCCACGTTGATTATTGCCAAAATGCTGATTGGATCTGATGTTAGACCGGTAAAGATTCACAATAGGGTTTGGTTGCTGTTAGATACACTGTGGCTTTAAGGGCCAAAAACTGTCTCCCGCTTTTACCTTGGTGAGATTGACAAAGTTCTTCTGAGCAGCTAAATACCACTGATGGACCTGTAGCATTTCCCTATAAAATCGCATAGGGTTAATTTCGGGATCTGGCAGGCGGTGGATTAATGCTGCTGGCTGGGTGGAGTTGAAGGGGACATATTTGGGTGTGGACTGTTCCTCGTCGGGTTCGGAGTCTACTGAATACTCCGAATGGCTTTCTGTGTCAGTCTTGACTGACACATGAGGTACTGTTGGCAAGGGAACCGAGTCCTCTCGTTGAGCTGTTGCTACTGCTTGATAGACAGCAAGTTCTCCATCCAACACTAACCTGACCTCCTCCAAATGAAAATTAGAACCTCTGATTGTAGACAATATGCTTTCAACAATGGAGCCTTCTCCACAGGAAAACCAAATAAACCAGCAGATATCAAGGGCAGTGAAACACTTCTACGGGTCAGCAAAGTAACATCCAGATTAGAGACATAAACAATTGAATGGTTTATACAGTTCCTGAGAACATTTTCAGAATCCCGGGGATGCATGGGATCAAACTGGGGGCCTACAGCATGAACAATATAGGCTGCCGGAAGGGTACCTCCTCAAGTTACACCATTCAACACAACCATGCTGTCTGACATATTCATCTGATTCTTGTTCGATTATTTGACCACCCTGCAAAACTATTTGCCGGGCCACACCCCCAGCATGATGCAAATTTGAATTAGCCGGATTAACATACACCCCTGTCTCCTGTGTAAGCAAATCTCCCATCCCTATCCTAAACAAAATCCGAGCCCCTCCGGGCGTAGCAAGCAACTGAACATATCGTGGGTTAAACAACTCTGGACGGGGCCGGGATCGTTCGGAGTAAGGCTCACTGTGTATCCTATAGGAAGGAGGGGGATGCAAGGGGAGGGGATTGGTGCCTGAGGAGTGTGGCATCAGACTGGCCGGTGGGGGGGGAGACGGCATTGTAGGTATGGGAGGGACCAGGGGTATGGGTGTGGATAACAGCTCCTGAGTCTGTTCGGTTGTTTTCTGATGTAGAGGAGGCACATAGTAACCTCCTCCCGGAGTTAAAACAGGGAGGATTGGGACAGGCGATGAGCTGCACAATTATTACAGCCATCTCTCCAGTCTGTGTTCTGATAGCCACACTGGTAACATGTGCAGCTAGCTGGGTCGTATGGGGGTGGTTTCTCAATTGGTATTTCTGGATGAATAGAGGCAGGAGTGGGCGGGGTCAGTGTGGGAATAGTGGGCGTTGGCTTTACTAACTGTGAGGTGGGTGCTGGGACAGAGGGAACTAAGGCCAGTGTGGGCTGTACAGAAAGAGTTAAGGGATTCTGGCCAGTGGGTGGGACTGCAGCATCTATGAGGGAAATAGAATGGGGATCAGGTTGTGGGGCAGCAACAAAACAACCTGCCGGAGGACCCTCATATCCGTCCTCAGACTTGGGTGACCTATAGTAAAACACAACATCCCCTTGCTCATCTTCATCTTTGACCTCAATATATCCTTCTGATAGCAATGCCTACGATACTCTACCAAACAACTTCGCATCAAGCAACAATCTCTTGTTACCTTCAGGCCTTTCAGCTTTCTTTCTGAACATTTTTGCTATCTTGGTGGTGTCCGGATTACACTAATTTATGACTATGCGGTGTGCGTTATAGTCTGGCCGGAACTTAAGGTCACACCTCTATACTAGCTGGCTACTCCTCAGCTATATAGTAATAAGGGTCCCGTGTCACTGAGGAGGGTTACAAAATGTATTCCCTCTGGACTTGGTCAGCCGCACCAATATTTTTTATTGTCCTAACTCACTATCTTCGGTCATGTGAAAATCTTCCGTGTCACGGAGGAGGTCGTACAAGAATGCATATGCACATACAAACAAGTCCCAGCCTCCGGACTTGGTCAGCTGTACCAATTTTTAAACATCCTAACTCGCTATCTTCGGTCACGGGAACCCCCCCCAGATAATACTGAATCAGACAATGATCACACAAAACGTGTTCACTGTATGAGCCAATGTCATAGACTTGACTCGTGTATTGAAAGAGACTCAATTATACAGAATGCAACATTTACCTTGAAACTAGAACAGGGAGTAGGAAGTATTCAACTGCCCAGTTTTTCCCAGTATGTTATAAAATACCTCTCTGCTCATTATTCCTTCTTTCTGTGTGTGAAACCACTGATAAGTCTCCGAATTAACTTGATGAATATCTCCCTTGTTCATTTGTACCTTGGCTTCATCATCTTCTCAGTTAACCCTTTCCTGAATATACAACCTAGAATCATATTATGGCGTCTGTGCAATTATCATATAGACACACAGATAATTATGCAATGACATCTACATTTTGATTATTTACATACACAGATATTCTTATTACGTTTGAACAAACAATTTATAGCTCAGGCTACCTTCACAGAACGTGACAGAATCCTGCACTGGAATCCGTTGCTAAATGCATGGCGACGGAATCCAGCACCATAGACATTCATTATGCCTCTTAACGGATCCTGATGGAATCCTGCGGAGTGCGTTTTTTTACAGCAACAAAAAACGTTACATTCAGCATTCCTTCCGCCCGACGGGCACTGACGGTCACCGTCAAAACAACTCAACCGCCGTGGGGCGGATGCAATGGAAGACCATCCGTTGCAATCCGCCCTTAATAGAAGCCTATGAGGAATAAACGGATTCCTGCAACGGTTACCGTAATTCCTCAAGGCGGCGGATTGCAACGGATGCCATTCAACGCAAGTGTGAAAACAGCCTTAGCTGTCATGTAAGCTGAAGTAACGGTGGCAATTGTATGGGCACATTTCCTGTGCCCCGCGCAATTGCCATGACTTATCCATACGTCATAGGCCGGGAAACCCTTCACATAGATTTGTATTAGCATTTTTCATTTGTGACTCTGAATAAACTGACATGTCTCCATGAGTTTTCCATGGACAAACTGACATGTCAATAGCACCATAGATTATAATGTGTACATATTCTGTCCTTAAAAAAAACACGGATACTACACATACATACAACACGGGCATGTGAATGATGCCTCACACTTTGTGGGCAAGTATGGGAACTCATTAATCCTTCAATTCAGGTTTTTCTTTTTAATCCATTGCCACAGGAGTATACAATCTCATAACTAAATGGACAGTCTATTTCTGCATACATTTATTCAAAAATAGATTGTTCTAAGAGATTACTGAATTCATCGTAGATTATCAGAGTATGTAGCTGTTGTAACAAGCCAGTTCATGAAAGTCCAAAAAAAGACATGGTTGGTTGAATTTGGTGTGGAAGAAACTTCACTGGCCCTCAGTCTTGACCTTAAAAGGAACCAACCAGCAGGATTTTCATATATAAAGTAAAGCCAGTGCTATACTGGTGCTAGGGTCCAGGGGAGGGAACATGTAGGTCGGGACTTTATATCTATTCTCGCCCCTATCTGCCTGCCTGTCCTTTCTTTCCTTGTCGTTATCATGGACGTTAATTCAGTCGTTTGCGCATTTTCATTTGTAAATATTGTGCAGATCGTCTTCTTCTGGGTGTGGTCACGAGAACAGAAGATCCGAGGGCGCATGCAGCACCCTCACATAGTTCATATGACAGTCCTATACAGGAAGACACAGTGTTCACAAAGATGGAACCGGAGATAGCGCTATGCGCAAGCGCCGACTCCAATGCCATCTTAGTGAAGCGTTTTCTGTAATACTTATAAATGCTACTGCTCTCATGCCGGAATTAACGTCTATGACACCAACACGGGAAAGAAGGCCAGACAGACAGACAGGGGCGGGAATAGATAGCAAGACACTACACACATATTCCAGCCCCAGTTGTACCTATCAATCAAATAGCAGAGCATTGCTGGAAATTTCCCTTTGAGGCCGGGGTCAGTCAAGCATATGGCATCCGATGCGAGCAAAATGGATACAATATGCTAATGACACTCGGCCCAAACTCTGCTGTGAGTATAAGCAGAGTGTCATTCTACTGTGATGCGATTTTCTCACATGTCAGAATTAGAGCACAGGTGAAGAGAACATGGAGAGATTAATCTCTCCATCTTCTCCATTGCCTGTCCCTGTTTGTATTTGACTGTGATGACATCAGTGCAGTCCGATAATTCACACGCACCCAGAGACATTTATGGGTACGCATGATCCGATTTTCAGAGCCATTTGCAGCATGCTGCGATTGTTTAATCATGCCAAATCGGCATAAAAGAAAATTGCAGATCTGCTCTGCCTCATTGAATAACATTGGTGGGAGTGCAATGCGAGATTTTCTAGCATTGCACTCGTCTGTTTTAAACACTAATGTGAGCGCACCCTAACTCCATCAAACACCTTTAGGATGAACTTAGGGAATGCAAGCCAGGACCTTTTGTGCATCATAAGTGGCTGACCTGATTAATTGCTCTTATGGATGAATGGACAAAAATCTGCTTAGAAAGACCCCAAAATTCTTTAAAAAGCTTTCCACAAGAGTGGAAGCTGTAATATCTGCAAAGGGAAAGCAGCTCCATATTAACCCCTTAATGACTAGGGATGTACCGATACGTCATAGCAATTGTGAGGGCACAAGGGGCTGTGCGCCCGCGATTTGCAGCCGGTGACTCAGTTTACCCAACAGCCGAGCCCCTGCCCTCGTAACCAGGGATGGTTCCTGATGCGCTCCCCTCTGATCGGGACCCCCACGATGTAATTGCGAGGGCCCTATCAATGTCTTAGTGACTCGAGGTCATCATGATGACTTCCGGGTCACCTGACTACAGAGAGCTTATGGAGAACCTGTGTGATAATGCCTGCAGTGTGATCACACAGTCTTTCTCAGTGCAGCGCTGACAGCTGCAATGTCCTGCAGTGATCGAGCACTGCAGAACATTGCATCTGCGAACATAGCATTGTGGTGTTCTGTCCCATAAAGGGTCTAAGTAAAAAAGGAAAAAAAAAGTTTTTTTTTAAAGTATATATCTTAAAAAAAAATCAGAAAATAATGAAGAAAAATAATAAAAATAGTCCACTTTTATTTGTGTAAAAAATAAATAAATAAGTACACATATTTGGCATTGTCGCGTTCATAACAATCCGAGCTAACCCCTTCAGTGTACTTGATAAAAAAAAATGAAAAACAATGTCTTTTTAACATACAGCTGTCAAAAAAAGGGAATAAAACGTGATCAAAAAGTCATATATAAATGAAACTGGTACAGATGAAAACATCATCTTGTCCTGCAAACAACAAGCCACCATACAGCTTTATTAGCCAAAAAATAAAAATGTTATAGCTGTCAAAATACAGCAATGCAAAAACTGTTTTTTTCCGTGGAAAATAGTTTTTATGGTGTAAAAGCAGCAAAACAAAAAAACCTGTATAAATATGGTATCGCAGTAATCATACTGGCCTTCAGAATAAAGCTATCTTATCACTTTTACAGCACGGTAAACAACGGAAAAAAAACAACATATTCCTGAGTTGCTGTTTCTTCTTGATTCTGCCTCACAAAAAGTGAAATTAGAAAGCAATCAAAAATTATGTGGCCAAAAATGGTATCAATAAAAACTCCAACTCATCCTGCAAAAAAAGTCCTCACATGACTGAATAAAAAAAACTATAGCCTTCAAAATCTGGTGATGCAAAAAAACTTTGTTTTGTAAAGAGCGTTTTTTAATGTGATCGTTGCCAAACATAAAAAAAACTATATAAATCTGGAATCTCAGTAATCGTACTGACCAGAGGAATAAAGCCACCTAATCACCTATACTGCAAGGTGAACGGTGTAAAAAATTAAATAAAGAAAGCCAGTAGTTCAACTGCTGTTGATTTGTTCATTCTGTCTCTAAAAGAACGCAGTACGGCGCGGGTCATATTTATCCTGTGCTCTACTCTGAGCGCTTGCATCGGGATTACCTTTAAGGGTGCTTGCCCTCAAGAAGGAATAGCAGCATATTGGATGCTCCGTATTTTCACTGTGTCCAAACCGCTGCATTGTGCGGTACAAGCACAGTGGATGGATTGATATACAGTCATATGAAAAAGTTTGGGCACCCCTATTAATATTAACCTTTTTTCTTCATAACAATTTGGGTTTTTGCAACAGCTATTTCAGTTTCATATATCTAATAACTGATGGACTCAGTAATATTTTTGGATTGAAATGAGGTTTATTGTACTAACAGAAAATGGGCAATCCGCATTTAAACAAAATTTGACCGGTACAAAAGTATAGGCACCTCAACATAAAAGTGACATTAATATTTTGTAGATCCTCCTTTTGCAAAAATAACAGCCTCTAGTCGCTTCCTGTAGCTTTTAATGAGTTCCTGGATCCTGGATGAAGGTCTATTTGACCATTCCTGTTTACAAAACAATTCCAGTTCAGTTAAGTTTGATGGTCGCCGAGCATGAATAGCATGCTTCAAATCATCCCACAGATGTTCAATGATATTCAGGTCTGGGGACTGGGATGGCTATTCCAGAACATTGTAATTGTTCCCCTGCATGAATGCCTGAGTAGATTTGGAGCGGTGTTTTGGATCATTGTCTTGCTGAAATATCCCTACGTAGCTTCAACTTCGTCACTGATTCTTGCACATTATTGTCAAGAATCTGCTGATACTGAGTTGAATCCATGCGACCCTCAACTTTAACAAGATTCCCGGTGCCGGCATTTGCCACACAGCCCTAAAGCATGATGGAACCTTCATCAAATTTTACTGTGGGTAGCAAGTGCTTTTCTTGGAATGCCGTGTTTTTTTGCCTCCATGCATAACGCCTTTTTGTATGACCAAACAACTCAATCTTTGTTTCATCAGTCCACAAGACCTTCTTCCAAAATGTAACTGGATTGTCCAAATGTGCTTTTGCATACCTCAGGCGACTCTGTTTGTGGCGTGCTTGCAGAAACGGCTTCTTTCGCATCACTCTCCCATACAGCTTCTCCTTGTACAACGTGCGCTGTATTGTTGACCGATGCACATTGACACCATCTGCAGAAAGATGAAGCTGCAGGTCTTTGGAGGTGGTCTGTGGATTGTCCTTGACTGTTCTCACCATTCTTCTTCTCTGCCTTTCTGATATTTTTCTTGGCCTGCCACTTCTGGGCGTAACAAGAACTGTACCTGTGTTCTTCCATTTCCTTACTATGTTCCTCACAGTGGAAACTGACAGTTTAAATCTCTGAGATAACTTTTTGTATCCTTCCCCTGAACAACTATGTTGAATAATCTTTGTTTTCAGATCATTTGAGAGTTGTTTTGAGGAGCCCATGATGCCACACTTCATAGGAGATTCAAATAGGAGAACAACTTGCAAGTGGCCACCTTAAATACCTTTTCTCATGATTGGATACACCTGCCTATGAAATTCAAACCTCATAAGCTTACAAAACCAATTTAGTGCTTTAGTAAGTCAGTAAAAAGTAGTTAGGAGTGTTCAAATCAAGAAATTGATAAGGGTGCCCATACTTTTGCACCGGTCAAATTTTGTTTAAATGCGGATTGCACATTTTTTGTTAGTACAATAAACTTCATTTCAATCCAGAAATATTACTGAGTCCATCAGTTATTAGATATATGAAACTGAAATAGCTGTTGCAAAAACCCAAATTGTTATAAAGAAAAAAGGTTAACTTTAATAGGGGTGCCCAAACTTTTTCATTTGACTGTAAATCCCATGTCCAATGTACTTCTTTTCTATACATCGTAAACTGACCTGTGGAGCTGCTTCCCTAGATGCAGTATTTATGCTGCAGAGATGCGAGTGTTCTCAGCTGGGAAAACAGAGTGAAAGTCCACAGTGTCCCAAACCCTGATCGTGGGCATGGGCAGCTGCCGCCTCCTGAGTAGTGCACTTGTGTCTCTGCGGGAGAAGACACTCTGCATCCAGAACATGGCGTGTGTTGATCGCGGGCACATACCCTAGAGACTAAATCATTACTACTCCTGTAGTTGAATTCCCAGAGGGGTGAAATTTCCAAAATGTGGTCACTTGAGGGGGATTTCTTCTTTTCTGGCACATGGTGGCTCTGCAAATGGTGTCCACAAACTATTCTAGGAAAATCTGTGCTCCAAAAATCAAATGGTGCTCCTTCCTCTCTGAGCCCTGTCGTGTAGCCAAACACTACTGTAAAATGACATGTGGGGTATTGTCATGTTCAGGAGAAATTGTGTAACACATTATAGGACATTTTTTACCTATTCCCCTTGTGCAAATTGGAAATTTGGGGTTAGCACAACATTGTAGTTGTAAAAATGTAATTATTTTTGTTTACCGCCCAATTGTATAAAATTTGTTTGCTCACTGTACCTCTGAATGAATTTATTGAGGGGTGCAGTTTGTAAAATGGGGTCACTGTGGGAGATTTCTGCTGTTTTGGCACTTGAGGGGCTCTACCAATGTGACATGGCACCCACAAACCATTTTAACTAAATCTGCACTCCAATATGGCACTCTTTCTCTTCTTCATTTTGTACTGTGCCTCAAAAGTAGTTTTCCACCACATTTCGGGTACTGGCTAAAGCCTGCTTTACACGCTTCAATAGATCTTTCAATCTGTCGTCGGGGTCAAGTTGTAAGTGACGCACATCCGGCATCGTTCGTGACGTATTTGCGTGTGACACCTACGTGCGATCAAGATTGAACCAAATACGTTGATCTTATACACGTCGTTTATTTCTCTAACATTGTACGTTTTATTGCACGAACCTAGTCATTTGAAACGTGTGACATCCCTCATACGATTTTGTTATTCCAACTTTGTGACGTCAATGCTAGCCGTGTGTGCGTGTGTAATGCCCGTTTTTTTCGTTACTATAAAAGGCCTTCAGGCCTCCAACACACATCCGTTAAAACCACGTGCGTGTAATATGGGCCATTTTTCAGGTCCTTTTTTTGTTTTTTTGTCGTGTTTTTTGGTCCGTGTGGGCTATGTGTGACCGGCATATGCTAGCCATGTGTGCGTGTGTAATGCCCGTGTGTGCGTGTGATGTTTAACTGACGTGTGAATGTTTATTCCGTGTGAAATGTTCCGTGTTTAATGTTAAAAGTCGTTTTTGATTACCCGTTGACAGCAGACAGAGTTGCGCGCAGAGAATGAACTCGGGTGAACTTCACCCGACTTCATTGTCATGCCGCGGCTCTGTCTGTGTCGCGTCCTGATTAGCGGTCACCTGTGAAGGATTCACCGGTGACCGCTAATCCCCAGAGTGACTGAATTGAGCAGCCCTCTCTCATACTCACCGTTCCCCGATCTCCGGCGCGGCGCTGCACAGCTGTTATAAAAACTCCGGAGGCTTTTACTATTTTGAAAAAGCCGTCCGCTCATTAAACAATCTCGTATTCCCTGCTTTCCCCGCCCACCGGCAGATATGATTGGTTGCGGTGAGACACACCCACACGCTGAGTGACAGCTGTCTCACTGCAACCAATCACAGCCGCCGGTGGGTGTGTCAGTATGGAGCAGAGAAATAAATAAATAATTTTAAAAAATCGACGTGCGGTTCCCTCCATTTTGATACCAGCCAGGGTAAAGCCAAATGGCTGAAGGCTGGTATTCTCAGGATGGGGAGCCCCAAGTTATGGGGAGCCCCCCAGTCTAACAATATCAGCCAGCAGCCGCCCAGAATGGCCGCATCCATTTGATGCGACTGTTCTGGGACTGTACCCGGCTCTTCTCGATTTGCCCTGGTGCGTTAGCAATCGGGGTAATAAGGAGTTAATGGCAGCCCATAGCTGCCAATAAGTCCTAGATTAATCATTCCAGGCGTCTATGAGACACCCCCAATGATTAACCTGTAATGTAAAGTTAATAAATACACACAGTGAAAAAATCCTTTATTAGAAATAATAAACACTAACAAATACCCTCGTTCACCACTTTATTAAGTCCCCAAAAACCCATCCATGTCCGGCGTAATCCACGGAGGTCCCACGTCGCTTCCAGCTCTGCTACATGAAGGGGCCAGGAGCTGCAGAAGACACCGCCGCTCCTGACAGCTCCACGCAGCAACTGAAGATAGCAGCGCGATCAGCTGTGCTGTCACTGAGGTTACTCGCGGCCACCGCTGGATCCTCCACCTGTGACCGCAACTCACCTGTGACTTCATCGCTGTCACTCGGGCGACTTGCTGTGACAGTTGGAGGATCCAGCGGTGGCCGCGAGTTACCTCAGTGACAGCTCAGCTGATCGCGCGGCTCTCTTCAGTTGCTGCGTGGAGCTGACAGGAGCGGCGGTGTCTTCTGCAGCTCCTGGCCCCTTCATGTAGCAGAGCTGGAAGCGACGCGGGACCTCCGTGGATTACGCCGGACATGGATGGGTTTTTGCGGACTTAATAAAGTGGTGAATATGTGGTGTATTTGTTAGTGTTTATTATTTCAAATAAAGGATTTTTTCACTGTGTGTGTTTTTTAACTTTACATTACAGGTTAATCATTGGGGGTTTCTCATAGACGCCTGGAATGATTAATCTAGGACTTATTGGCAGCTATGAGCTGCCATTAACTCCTTATTACCCCGATTGCCAACGCACCAGGGCAAATCGGGAAGAGCCGGGTACAGTCCCAGAACAGTCGCATCAAATGGATGCGGCCATTCTGGGTGGCTGCTGGCTGATATTGTTAGGCTGGGGGGGCTCCCCATAACGTGGGGATCCCCATCCTGAGAATACCAGCCTTCAGCCGTTTGGCTTTACATTGGCTGGTATCAAAATGGGGGGAATCGCATGTCGATTTTTTTTAATTATTTATTTATTTATTTCTCTGCTCCATATTGACACGCCCACCGGCGGCTGTGATTGGTTGCAGTGAGACAGCTGTCACTCAGCGTGTGGGCGTGTCTCACTGCAACCAATCATATTTGCCGGTGGGCGGGGAAAGCAGGGAATACGAGATTGTTTAATGAGCGGACGGCTTTTTCAAAATAGTAAAAGCCGCCGGAGTTTTTATAACAGCTGTGCAGCGCCGCGCCGGAGATCGGGGAACGGTGAGTATGAGAGAGGGCTGCTCAATTCAGTCACTCTGGGGATTAGCGGTCACCGGTGAATCCTTCACAGGTGACCGCTAATCAGGACGCGACACAGACAGAGCCGCGGCATGACAATGAAGTCGGGTGAAGTTCACCCGAGTTCATTCTCTGCGCGCAACTCTGTCTGCTGTAAACGGGTAATCAAAACGACTTTTAACATTAAACACGGAACATGTCACACGGAATAAACATTCACACGTCAGTTAAACATCACACGCACACACGGGCATTACACACGCACACATGGCTAGCATACGCCGGTCACACATAGCCCACACGGCCTAAAAGACACAACAAAAAAACAAAAAAAGGACCTGAAAAATGGCCCATATTACATGCATGTGGTTTTAACGGATGTGTGTTGGAGGCCTGAAGGCCTTTTATAGTAACGAAAAAAACGTTCTTCAGTCAGGTGTGGTTGATTAAACAATTTACTCACGTTAATGCGTTAATTGATGGTTTGAGTGAAAAAAAAAGGGTGTCAACTTTGGGGCAAATTTGCATAAGACACGGGAAAAAAAAAAACCTCAATGAACACATGAGCGAAAAAAATCGCACGAAAAATTGATCAATTAAACAAATACTGCTAATACTCATGTGACAGCAAATAAACGAACTACGTGCGATCTCATTAGATCGCATATGCGACCTGCGCGTGTCACATCGCATACGAGATCGCACACGCAATTGCAACGTGTAAAGCTTGCTTAACTCAGGAGAAATTGCACAATAATTTGTATGGTTCACTATCTCCTTTTACCCTAGTTTATTTGAAAAATTTGGCGTTAACACAACATTTTTGTGGTTTAAAAATTATTTATTTAATTTTCACAGCTTACAAAATTCTGTGAAGCCCTCGGGGGTTCCAGGTGCTTACCAACCATCTAGATAAATTCCTTGAAGTCTAGTTTCCAAAATTTAGTCACTTGTGGGGGAGCCCCACAGTTTAGACACATCAGGGAGTCTCCAAAGGCGATATGGCGTCCGCTAATGATTTTAGCTAATTTTGCTTTTAAAAATTCAAATGAAGCTCCTTCCCTTCCAAGCCCTGCAGTGCGCCGATACAATTGATTTCCACCACATATGGGGTACTTAGGAGAAATTGCACAATACATTTTATGGTGCATTTTTTCCTGATATCCTTGTGAAAGTGCAAACTTTTATGTTTTAAGTAAAATTTTTGTGTTAAAAAAAAATAAAAAAAATCATTTTTTCCTTCCACATTGCTTTGGTTCCTCTGAAGCACTTAAAGGATTTATAAACTTCTTGTATGTAATTTTAAGCAATGTGAGGGGTGCAGTTTTTAGAATGGTGTCACTTTTGGGTATTTTCTGTCACCTAGGCCTCTCAAAGTCACTTCAAATGTGATATGGGCCCTAAAAAAAATGTTTTGTAATTTTTGTTGGAAAATTGAGAAATTGCTAATGAACTTTGAACCCTTCTAACTTCCTAATAAAAAAAATTGTTTAAAAAGTTGTGCTGGTGTAAAGTGGACATGTGGGAACTATTTTCTGACTTAACTCAGATTTATAAAAATGTCCAATATTTTCATAAATAAATGCAAAAGTATCGGCCTAAATTTGCAACTATCATGAAGTACAATATGTCACAAAAAATGTCAGAATCACTGGGATCTGTTGAAGTGTTCCAGAGTTATTACCTGTTAGGGCTTGTTCGCACGTACCTGCTGATTATTCTGCAGCGATTTGACAGCACATGTGCGCTTCAAATCGCTGCAGAAACACTGCGTAATGGATGCATTTTTTCTGTAGAAAAAAAGCCGATTTCATGCGCTCTGGCTTCTGCCCCCACCATAGACAGAGTGGGAGCAGCATCCAAAGCGCACAAATAATTGACATGCTTTATGAACGCACAGATTTGGGTCAAAATTTTAGCATCCAAATCGCTTCATTCAAAAAAGCAACGTGCGCAAGTATCATGCACAATCTACATAGATTGTGCAGGGGACGCAGGACGCATGCATTTACGCTGCAGTGCAATACGCATGAGCCCTAAAATTGACACTGGTCAGAATCGTAAAAAATAGCCCGGTCATTAAGGTGTTTTCAGGCCTAGGGGGTGAAGGGGTTAATGACAAGGGATTGTGTTAGGGGTACTTCACACACAGCGAGATCGCTGCTGAGTCACGTTTTTTTGTGACCTCATTAGCGATCTCGCTGTGTGTGACACTGAGCAGCGATCTGGACCCTGCTGTGAGATCGCTGCTCGTTACACACAGCCCTGGTTCGTTTTTTTATTATTGCTCTCCCGCTGATAAGCACAGATAGCTGTGTGTGACAGCGAGAGAGCAACAATCCTGAATGTGCAGGGAGCAGGAGCCGGCATGTGACAGCCTGCGGTAAGCTGTAACCAAGGTAAACATCGGGTAACCAAGGTGGTTACCCAATATTTACCTTCGTTACCAGCCTCCACAGCTCTCACGCTGCCAGCGCCGGCTCCTGCTCCCTGCACACGGTAAGCTAAGCGGTGTGCGCTGGTAACTAAGGTAAAGATCGGGTAACCATACCCGATGTTTACCTTAGTTACCAGTGTCTGCAGCTTCCAGACGCCGGCTCCGTGTAAGCGCAGCGTCGCTTGCACATCGCTGCTGGCTGGGGGCTGGTCACTGGTCGCTGGTGAGATCTGCCTGTTTGACAGCTCACCAGCAACCATGTAGCGATGCAGCAGCGATCCTGACCAGGTCAGATCGCTGGTCGAATCGCTGCTGCATCGCTAAAGTGTGAAGGTACCCTTACAGGCAAAGTATATCTTTGTACCATGTTAGCCAGTAGAGATAAAAACATTGTTTAAAAGAACGGAGAGTCCTCAGTGGTTGATACCACTGAGGGGATTTAGCATGAGATTTCGTATAACTTCCCTGGGTGTAATGTGTAGGCATTCCAATACTTTTGTCCATATAGTATGTAATAGGTTCTGCTTCTTCCAAGGTTGGAGATTGCTCCTCTGGTATGTGAACTAGGATCATAATCACTTTTGGTTTATATTTTAGTAAAACGCAAACAAAGGGAGGAAATAAATGTCCCCAACAAGAGGCGCCTTTTGCAGCCATGGTAAGCCATATTTATATCTGTATCTTTTATTTTCCTTTGTTTTATTAACAACTCAAACACGGTACAGCTGACATAATGTACACCGTTACAGGTACATGGATGGTGACATTTTACACATAGTAATAGGCAGTCATGTAGTTTTCATGGCACCTGCTTTACCTAAAACAAAATAGTGTTGTTGTTCATACACCCTAGCATTTATACATTTAACAGATTTGTATTAAGTATACAGACAACTTAATCTAATCAAAGAACCTAAACAAAACAAAAGGCAACAATAACAGCTACACAGCATCTCAATATCCATATACTGCTGGACAGTATTCTAACACCTAGAGGGATCTATGTCACAATCATTCCCTTTAATCTTCTGTAAGTGTGTCGGGAAAGGAGTTCCACAGACTCCAGATTTTGTAGAATTTTTCTGGGCATCCCCTATTGTAATGCACCACCCATAGGGTATGATTTAATTAACTTATTTGACCCAAGACCGCACTGTTGGATCTGAACCTCCCATCCACCTTAGAGCTATCAACTTCCTAGCCATGAACAAGGTTTCCCTAAGAAATATTTTCATGTAATGATACCATGACTCCTGGTCCATTACCCCAGGGGTGGGATTGATACCATGACTCCTGGTCCATTACCCCAGGGGTGGGATTCAATTTTTTAACAACAGGTTCTCTGTAAACCCCGCACATTTGAAAACCACACCGATTATGTAACCACAGCCATTTTGTTAGCCACACCCATTTTCACGCACTTTCCTCAACCAAAAAATACAAGTAATTTAAAGTAAAATCTCTTGCCCCTTCTTACCCTCCTGTACCTTCACTCTCCTGTCCAGTACCAGTTGTTCCAGTCACTGTCAGTCATATTGAATTAAATGGCTTTTCTACAATTTTTAAAAATTATTACTAAAGGAGCCCTGCTAAAATTGGAATGGACGACCTTCCCCATACAGATCTCATCCCATGTGGTCTCTTACCCCTGCAGATCCCATCCCATTATAGCCTTTTCCCCCCTGCAGATCCCATCCCAATATGGCCTTTTCCCCTTGCAGATCCAATCCCATGTGGCCTCTTTCCCCCTTCAGATCCCATCCCATGTGGCCTCTTTCCCCCTGCAGATCCCATCCCATTATGGCCTCTTTCCCCCTGCACATCCCATCTCATTATGGCCTCTTTCCCTCTGCACATCCCATCCCATTATGGCCTCTTTCCCCAGCAGATCCCATCTCATTATGGGCTCTTTCCCCCTGCACATCCCATCCCATCATGGCCTCTTTCCCCTGCAGATCCCATCCCATCATGACCTCTTTCCCCTGCAGATCCCATCCAGTCATGGCCTCTTTCCCCTGCAGATCCCATCCCGTCATGGCCTCTTTCCCCTGCAGATCCCATCCCATCATGGCCTCTTTCCCCTGCAGATCCCATCCCATCATGGCCTCTTTCCTCTGCAGATCCCATCCCATCATGGCCTCTTCCCCCTGCAGATCCCATCCCATCATGGCCTCTTTCCCCTTCAGATCCCATCCCATATGCTCCTTTTCCCCTGCAGATCCTGTCCCATATGTGTCCATTTCCCATATAGCTCCCTACTTATGCGGCTCCTCTCCCCATATAGCTCCTATCTTATGCGGCTCCTCTCCCCATATAGCTCCAATCTTATTTGGCTCCTCTCCCTGCTCCCTGCATCTTCGGCTCACTGTGGACTCTCCTCTGTCTTCCTCTGCTGCACTCTGCACACTGACACTGGCGCTGACAGACGGCAGTAGGAGGAGCAGCTAACTCCCCACACTGCCGGACCTCAACAGCGTCAGCGCGTCGCTGCACACCGGGTCAGGGAGCAGACAGGCTCCACTGAACCCGGAAGTGCGGCGCGGAGGTACGGGGATTCATTTGTGCTAGTGTCTTAAATACACTAACACAAATAAATACAGAACCGGATCGCCGGAGCTGTTTCTTGCCGGTTCGGGGAACCGGCTGCTATTTTAACAACCTATTCGCCCGAACCTGACAGAACCGGCTGAATCCCACCCTTGCATTACCCCAAACAGACACAGTAGTCACACGGAACAGGAATTGACACAACAGATGGGGATCTATACAGCATGTAGATCCAATTACTAAACTTAGTGCCAAAAGCGAATCTCTGGCGGCAGGCAGATAAGAATGGCCATTCCACCGAGTCAAATGTTTTGGCCGCGTCCAGCGAGGCCAAGGCCCACTCGTTTTCCTGGACCAACATAGTGTATTGCACTATGGACTGGACCCATCTAATATTTATAGAGTTGTTTTTCCCAGGCATTTATCCTGTTTCATCCGGGGACACTACATCTAGTATAACAGAATTAAGCTGGGACGCCAATATTTTGGTAAAAATCTTATAGTCAACGTTGACCAATGATATAGGGCGGTATGAGCCACAGTCCAGTGATCCTTTCCCTCCTTCCTCAGTACAAGAATATGCGCTTTGTATAGAGAGGCAGTTAGAGAGCCACCAAGAGTATGGTGTGAAAAAATATCAAGAAGGACTGGGGCCAAGGTGTCACAAATATTTGCCGTAAAAGTCTATTTGAAGGCCGTCTGGACCGGGAGATTTCCCTCTAGCCATATCTGAGATGGCTGTTGTTACTTCTTCTGTTGTTATGTCTGCCTCTAGAAATTCTCGTTGTGACTGACTCAACGTTTGACATTCTACATCTGACAAATATGCCAAACAATCCTGGACGCCATGAACACTTTTAGAGCTGTACAAAGTTTTATAGAACGTGTAGAAACATTGTGAGATGCCCTCAGGGGATGTGACAATCGAACCATCCGCCTTTGGTATAGCCAGTACTGTATTTGAAGCATTATGCTGCCTATCTATATATGCAAGTAATTTGTTTGACTCGTTCCCAAGTTCAAAGTATGACAGTCGGGTGAAGAATAGCTTACGTTTAGATTTAGTTTCAGAGTGTTGTACATATGTTCTATATGAGTGCAACCAAGCCGCCCTGTTCCCATTAGTTGGGCTAGATATATATCTTGCCTCCGAGTCCCTGAGTCTTCTTTCTATTATGTCATTCTCCACCCTTGTCATCCGTTTAAGATGTGCTATGGTCGAAGTTAAAGGGGTTATCCGGCTTCTTTGACTTCTTTTTTTAATTACCCTATGGGGCTACATTGGGGCAGGTAAGTAGATAGAGACCACTTACCTGCCCTGCTGTCAGCCCCTCTCCCCCGGCTCAGAGCGGTCATGTGCCCGCTCCTGCCGCGATTTTGCTGCTTCCGGTCATTTCATGTCAACATGGGCAGGACCATGTTGACATGCAAATGTGGAACAGCATGTCGCCTCCCTGCTGGGAAGTACAGTTCGTGGAGTCCCCCCCCCTTCCCTGCACCCTCCCACACATTCCCCCGCACCTCTGTTACTCTCCAGTAACCTCCCCCTGCACTGCTGTGGGGGTCCGTGACCTGGCGGCGGGGCCTGGCGGCAGCTGCCATGGTGTCAGCTCCAGCACCGGCCCCCCTGCTAAGGATCACACATTCAGATATACCGGCATCACAGATCACAGATGCCGGTACATTTGAAAGTGCTGATGAGAAGCAGCGCAGCGCTGCTTCTCATCACTGTCCCTCCCGCTGTCTGAGCTCTCTTCAGCACAGTGGTGACGTCAGAGCACAGACAGCACGCGAACGTGCAGGAGCGGCGGGGACCGAGGACGAGTGAGTATGTATTCCTTACATGTGTTCCCGATGGGGATGGGGGGCGGGCGGTGCAGAGCCATATGTGTGCGTGTGCAGAGCCATATGTGTGCGTGTGCAGAGCCATATGTGTGCGTGTGCAGAGCCATATGTGTGCAGAGCCCTATGTGTGCGTGTGCAGAGCCATATGTGTGCGTGTTCAGAGCCATATGTGTGCAGAGCCATATGTGTGCGTGTGCAGAGCCATATGTGTGCGGTACAGAGCCATATGTGTGCGGTGCAGAGCCATATGTGTGTGTGTGCGGTACAGAGCCATATGTGTGCGTGTGCGGTACTTAGACATATGTGTGTGTGTGCGGTGCAGAGCCATATGTGTGCATGTGAGGTACAGAGCCATATGTGTGCGTGTGCGGTACATAGCCATATGTGTGCGTGTGCGGTGCAGAGCCATATGTGTGCGGTGCAGAGCCATATGTGTGCGTGTGCGGTACAGAGCCATATGTGTGCGTGTGCGGTGCAGAGCCATATGTGTGCGGTGCAGAGCCATATGTGTGCGTGTGCGGTACAGAGCCATATGTGTGCGTGTGCGGTACATAGCCATATGTGTGCGTGTGCGGTGCAGAGCCATATGTGTGCGTGTGCGGTACAGAGCCATATGTGTGCATGTGCGGTACAGAGCCATATGTGTGCGGTACAGAGCCATATGTGTGCGGTACAGAGCCATATGTGTGCGTGTGCGGTGCACAGCCCGATGTGGGGTTGTTATTTGCAATGCTGTAGTGATAATAGGTCAGGTGCTGGGGCAGAATATACTGACAGGGAATGTGTGTGTGCAGGGGGCGGGCAGAGGGCGAGGCTGGACACTGGGGTGGGTGGTGACAGCTCTGACTGAGGTTCAGCACAGGAAGTGGTCATGTTTGCTGTATCTGAATGTAAACAAGAAGCTGCAGAGAATAAAGGGTGAATTCAAGAGGAACAAAAGTTAGAAAACAAAAAATAACAATGTAGGTGTGATTTATATGACAATACAGCACAGATTAGCTGAACAAAAATTTTTGAGTTTATGTCAGATAACTCTTTTAAGCATCCCTGAAGGTAAGCGTTGAGAGTGTCCCACACCAAATTATTGTTCAGGGTTTGAGTTGAGCTACTAAGAAGTCTTCTAGTTGGGCCAGGGTCCTATCACTTTGATTAGTTTGAACCAAAAGGGGTTTAACCGCCAAAGGGGTCTGTTAACATCAGATGTAAGAATGATATTCCCTGTACTCCATGTACCACATTGTCAACCCAGGCTGCCACGTTACTTGATCCAAAAATATAATCTAAACGTGACAGCGTGCACCTGAAGAATGACAGGTAACTCCCGGGTAGTAGGATGCCGTAATCCAACCTCTGTAGTACGGGTCCTCAAGTTCTTCATATCCTGGCGCAAAAGGCCAACTTCAGAATATACCTCCTCAATCTTCCCTGTAAGGGAGGTCTTAAGGGCCATTTACACAATGCGACATCGCTAACGATATATCGTTGCGGTTACGGTGTTTGTGACGCACATCCGGCACCGTTAGCGAGATCGCAGCGTGTGACAGGCAGGAGCTACCTTAAACGATCGCAAAAGAGACAAAAATCGTTGGTATATGAGAGGTCGTTCATTTACCAAAAATCGTTGTCTCGTACGTAGCGAGGTTGTTCCTCATTCCTGCGGCACCACACATCGCTATGTGTGACACCGCAGAAGCGACGATCATCTCCTTACCTTCGTCTACCGGCAATGAGGAAGGAAGGAGGTGGATGGCATGTTCCGGCCGCTCATCTCCACCTTCCTCTGTTATTGGACGGCCGTTTGTGACGTCGCTGTGACGCCAAACGCCCCTCCCCCTTGAAGGGGGGATTGTTCGGCGGGCACAGCGACGTCTAAGAACAGGTATGTGCTTGTGACGCTCCCATAGCGATAATGTTCGCTACGGCAGCGATCACCACATGTCGCACCAACAACGGGGGCGGGTGCTAATGCTTGCAACATCGCTAGCAATCGCTAGCGATGTCGCAGCGTGTAAAGCACCCTTTACATGGAGATATTGCCTGCATGAGCTGCTCGTACATTTGTCTCAGGGTTAAGTCATCTTGATCTCCATCCCCATCCCCCGTCAGCGCCTGGGCTTTGGAAGAAGCACGCCTCTTGGCCTTAGGAGTGTCTCCCTGACCATTCCTGGCAAACTCCTTGAGTTTATTGATGCCTCCAGATTGTTTAAGGGGACTCAGAATAGCTAGCTGGATCGTTGTATATTACACTCTCCACTCCTGCTGCACCCCAGTACACCTAATCCTGTGCCTCTGTAATATGTGTCCAGTGAAATGAGCACCTTTTCTCTCCTATCCAGCTCAGGCAGCCAGGAAGCATCTGTACATACATGTATCTACAGCAAAGGGTAGTCCCGAGTCAGCACAGCGCCTGATTGTTATAATCAGGAGTAATACAGGCCTCTCCAGCGTGGAGTCTTAATGTATATCTTTTTCGTACTATGTCAATGTCAGAGGGAGACCTGAGGGGCCTGTTTTTCAGAGCACCCACCCCAATCCTGCTGCCTCGGTTAATGGCTCGTTCACTGCTGCTGGCCCTTTGATGTGCCGGCTGCAGGCGGTGCAGCTGATGATAAAATTATTAGTGGCGCTCACCGATCTCCAGATCTCCCCTCCAGTTAGCCCCTGCAGACTTGTGAAGCCACCTCCAACAGCTCCTCCACGTCCTCCTGGGGGTAAGCCGTTCGCCGGGTGATGGGACTCCGCGGCGCTATGCAGCTGCAAAGCCTCGTGCAGGGAAGTTGGTGCCTCGTCTCACTCTCCGGCCTCATTTGGTACAATATCCTCCGTCAGGAGCTGGGGGACAGCTCCGGTGGAATCGCTGGCCTCTAGAGTGTCCCCTACCTCGGGAAGCACTTTGCAGGCAAGGGAGAACAGGCAATCAGGCAACAATATCAGGATATGCAGGATGGTGGGAGCAGCTCTCATGTGCATCCGCTCAGTTCAGCTACATCACTCCGCCCCATTCCAGTATCTTTACATTACATTCTAAGGGGTACTTTGCACACTACGACATCGCATGCCGATGGTAGCGATGCCGAGCGCGATAGTGCCCGCCCCTGTCGCAGCTGCGATATTTTGTGATAGCTGCCGTAGCGAACATTATCGCTACGGCAGCTTCACATGCACTTACCTGCCCTGCAATGCCGCTCTGGCCGGCGAACCACCTCCTTCCTAAGGGGGCGGGTCGTGCGTCGTCACAGCAATGTCATACAACGGCCGGCCAATAGAAGCGGAGGGGCGGAGATGAGCGGGACGTAAACATCCCGCCCACCTCCTTCCTTCCGCATCGCTGCCGGTGGCAGGTAAGCAGATGTTCCTCGTTCCAGCGGCTTCATACACAGCGATGTGTGCTGCCGCAGGAACGAGTAACAACATTGTACCTGTCGCTACAGCGAAATTATGGAAATGTCGGACACTACACCGATCATACGATTACGACGCTTTTGCGCTCGTTAATGGTAGCTAAAAGGATTTACACACTACGATGTCGACAGCGACGCCGGATGTTCGTCACTTTCGATTTGACCCCACCGATATCGCAGCTGCGATGTCGTAGTGTGCAAAGTACCCCTAAGGCTCTGCTTCACATTTCCAGTAGTTTCATGATTTTAATGCATTTTAGGATAACATAATGGAAATAAAAGGTTCCAAATCTATTCATTTATATGGTAATGGAAAAGTCCTAAAATGTCTTTTGTTTAACCCCTTCACCCCGAGCGATTTTCCGTTTTTGTTTTTTGCTCCCCTTTTTCCGAGAGCCGTCACTTTTTTATTGTTCCTTTAATCTTGCCATATAAGAGCGTACGTTTGAGGGACGAGTTGTACTTTTAAATGAATCCATTAGTTTTACCATATAATGTACTGGAAAACGGCAAAAAAATTCCAAGTGCAGAACAATTGCAAAAAAAAGTGTGATTGCACAATTGTTTTTGGGATATTTTATTCACTGTGTTTACTATATGGTAAAACTGATATGGCGATGTGCAGGTGTGATTAGTACAGTGAAACATAGCACATGCAGTGTACAGATTAGTCTATGACATACTGATAGGTAGATTATAATAAGGGCAAGTGAGATTACCCTCACTATAATGTTTGCACCATTAACAGCTGTGCACATCTCTGAATTGGGAGCTTTCCTGGAGCTCCACTGCTGGCAATACAGAATGGTAGAGTGGAGTAGGAAACTGGCTAGTGGGAGCAATGCCTAGTAGAAGACTACATAAGCAAGGATGGTTGACCTTAGGGAGATCAACATCCAACACCACGGAGACACCATCACGTGTTTCACAACGCAGTAATTCTAGAGCAATGTCCCCTGGGAAATATTTAAAACAAGAAAGCCTGCGGAGACACCATCACATGTTTCTCAACGCTAGCAGGAAACTAGCCAAGTCTTTCACCGGGAAGGAACAACCACGGGAAGGGCAGTCTCCAGTCAAGGAGACCACCTATGCCAAACATGGTATCCATCCACAGACAGCTGGTTCGGGATATTTGCCCCTCATCAGGAAACTGGCTAGTGGGAGCAATGCCTAGTAGAAGACTACTCCACACTGATGAGGGGCAAATACCCGGAAACAGCTGTCTGGTGTGGAGTAGGAATCAGTGTGGAGTAGGAATCTGGCTAGTGGGAGCATTGCCTAGTAAAAGACTACACTTTTTGCTCCCACTAGCCAGATTCCTACTCCACACTGATGAGGGGCAAATACCCCGAAACAGCTGTCTGTGGATGGATACCATGTTTGACATAGGTGGTCTCCTTGACTGGAGACTGCCCTTCCCGTGGTTGTTCCTTCCCAGTGAAAGACCTGGTTAGTTTCCTGTCAGTGTTGAGAAACATGTGATGGTGTCTCCGCAGGCTTTCTTGTTTTGTATATAGAGCTATATGACGGCTCATCCTTTATATAGAGAGCTATGTGGGTGCTCATCCTGTACGACGGTCTGCTGATAAATCTTTGGCTTTGTGATCTTTTTTTGTTTTTATGGTAACACATATTACATCACATGAAAGCCTTATGTGTCTAATATATGTTTTCAAGATTTCACATTTGAATCTTATGGAAACGGTGTTCTATGCACGTGGGAAATCAAAATGGCAGAGTTTAATGCAATATTCACAGCAACTGAGAGCAGAGGAGTGATAAAATTCTTGTTTCTGCAAGGAAAGTCCGCAAAGGATATTCATGGTGATATGCCACAGACATTATTCCACAGTTAAGAACTGGGTTGCCAAATTTAAAACAGGCCACTTCAGCACCAGTGATGAGGAACGTCCTGGACGACCGAGAGTGGTTGTTCCGGAGATCGTCGATGCTGTGCACAACCGCATACTAAGAATCAATGAATTTCAGCTAAAGCAATAGCAGACATCATAGGGATTTCCCGTGAATGATTTTGTGTTCTTATCCATGAACATTTGGATATTTTGGAGGAAGCTATCTGCAAAGTGGGACCCTAAACTTCCAGGTCCATTTGTCAGCGTTTCCGGACTGATAACTTCCTGGATCACTATGGATGAGACCTGGATTTATTTGTATGACCCTGAAAACAAGGAGCAATGAAAAGAGTGGAGGCACAGTGGTTCTCTTCGCCCAAAAAAGTTCAGGAAGCAAAAATCACCCATTAAGGTGATGGCATCTGTATTCTGGGATAAGGAGGGTGTGCTGCAAGTGGAGTACCTTCAAAAGGGTTCCACCATCAATGCAAGCTATTACAATGAACATTTGGAACAACTGAAGGCAGCTCTGAAGGCCAAAAGCTGCGGCAAGCTGTCCAAAGGAATCTTGTTCCTGTAAGACAATGCCTCCACTCACACTGCACAAGTGACCACGGCAAAACTGGCAGAACTGGGCTTCCAGCTGGTTGACCACCCACCTTATTCACCAGATCTAGCTCGCTCCGACTATCATCTGTTTGGAAACTTGAAGAAAAAACTCAAGGGTACCAAATTTCACACCATTTCTGATTCCATGGCTGCTACAGATGCCTGGTTTGAGGCACAACCGAAATCCTTTTTGCTAGGCTTACAGAAAGAACTTGGAATACCCATGTAAGAAGTGTGTTGACATCAGTGGAGAGTATGTGGAATAAATGTAAAGTTTTATCATCCTATCTCGTTTCTTACTGGATAAACTCAGACTTATCAGCAGCCCCTTGTATATTGAGAGCTTACAGTGCCTTTCGAAAGTATTAGGCTGGGTTCACACATAGCGACAACAACGTTGCTGTTATGTCACCATTTTCTGTGACGTAGCAGCGACCTTGTAAGTCACTGTTATGATCGCTGCTTCGCTGTCAAACACAGCAGAAGCAGCAGCGATCATAACGTCGCTACATGTGCAGAGAGCAGGGAGCCGCGCACACTGCTTAGCGCTGGCTCTCTGCTCTCTTACCTACAGTACACATCGGGTTAATTAACCCGATGTGTACTGCAGCTGCATGTGCAGAGAGCAGCACACACACACTGCTTAGCGCTGGCTCCCTGCACTCCTAGCTACAGTACACATCGGGTTAATTAACCCAATGTGTGCTGCAGCTACATGTGCAGAGAGCAGGGAGCCGGCACTGGCAGCGTGAGAGCGGCGGAGTCTGGTAACGAAGGTAAATATCGGGTAACCACCACTCCAAAGACATACAGATAGGGACTCTAGATTGTGAGCCCCAGTGGGGACAGTGTTGCCAATGTATGTAAAGCGCTGTGGAAATAATAGCGCTATATAAATGAATAAAATTATTATTATTATTATTATGTTTACCCTGGTTACAGCTTACCGCAGCTGCCAGACGCCGGCTCCTGCTCTCTGCTCGCTTCATTTCGTTGCTCTCTCGCTGTCACACACAGCGATCTGTGCGTCACAGCGTGAGGGCAACAATAAAAAAACGAACCAGGGCTGTGTGTAACGAGCAGCGATCTCACAGCAGGGGCCAGATCGCTGCTCAGTGTCACACACAGCGAGATCGCTAATGAGATCACTGCTGCGTCACAAAAACCGTGACGTAGCAGCGATTTCGGTAGCGATCTCGCTATGTGTGAAGCACCCCTTAGGCTCTCTTGAATTTTTCAACCTTTTCCCACATTTCAGGCTTCAAACATAAAGATAAAAATTTTAATGTTCTGGTGAAGAATCAACAACAATTGGGACACAATTGTGAAGTTAAACTAAATTTATTGCTTATTTTAAACTTTTTTTAAAAAATAAATAACTGAAAAGTGGGGCGTGCAATATTATTCGGCCCCTTTAAGTTAATATTTTGTAGCGCCGCCTTTTGCTGCGACTACAGCTGCAAGACGCTTGGGGTATGTCTCTATCAGTTTTGCACATCAAGAAACTGAAATTCTTGCCCATTCTTCCTTTGCAAACAGCTCGAGCTGAGTGAGGTTGGTTGGAGAGCATTTGTGAACAGCAGTTTTCAGCTCTTTCCACAGATTCTTGATGGGATTTAGGTCTGGACTTTGACTTGGCCATTCTAACACCTGGATACATTTATTTGTGAACCATTCCATTGTAGATTTTCCTTTTATGTTTGGGATCATTGTCTTTTTGGAATACAAATCTCCGTCCCAGTCTCAGGTCTTTTGCAAACTCCAAGAGGTTTTCTTCAATAATGGTCCTGTATTTGGCTCCATCCATCTTCCCATAAAGTTTAACCATCTTCCCTGTCCCTGCTGAAGAAAAGCAGGCCCAAACCATGATGCTGCCACCACCATTTTGACAGTGGGGATGGTGTGTTCAGGGTGATGAGCTGTGTTGCCTTTACGTCAAACATATCGTTTGGCATTGTGCCCAAATAGTTTCATCTGACCAGCGCACCTTCTTAAACATGTTTGGTGTGTGTCCCAGGTGGCTTGTGGCAAACTTTAAACAACATTTTTTATGGATATCTTTGAGAAATGGCTTTCTCCTTGCCACGCTTCCATAAAGGCCAGATTTGTGCAGCGTGTGACTGATCATTGTCCTATGGACAGACTCTCCCACCTCAGCTGTAGATCTCTGCAGTTCATCCAGAGTGATCATGTGCCTCTTGGCTGCATCTCTGGTCAGTCTTCTCCTTGGTGAGATGAAAGTTTAGATGGATGGCCTTGTCTTGGTAGATTTGCAGTGGTATGATACTCCTTCCATTTCAATAAGATCGCTTGCACAGTGCTGCTTGGGATGTTTAAAGTTTTGGAAATATTCTTGTAACCAAATCCGGCTTTAAACTTCTCCACAACAGTATCATGGACCTGCCTGTTGTGTTCCTTGGTCTTCATGATGCTATCTGTGCTTTAAACAGAACACTGAGACTATCACAGAGCAGGTGCATTTATACGAAGGAGACTTGATTACACACAGGTGGCTTATATTTATCATCAGTCATTTAGGACAAAATTGGATCATTCAGAGATCCTCAATTAACTTCTGGAGTGAGTTTGCTGCACTGAAAGTAAAGGGGACGAATAATATTGCACGCCCCACTTTTCAGTTATATTTTAAAAAAGTTAAAAATAAGCAATACATTTTGTTCAACTTCACAATTGAGTCCCACTTGTTGATTCTTCACCATAACATTAAAATTGTAATCTTTATATTTGGAGCCTGAAATGTGGAAAAAGGTTGAAAAATTCAAGGGGCCGAATACTTTCACAAGGCACTGTATGTGAGCTCCCACATAGCATCCTCTATACTATGTGAGAGCTCATACTGTATATAGTGCTACTTTGTGTAGGCTCATACTGTTTATAGCGAGCTATGTGAGGGCTCATTCTGTATATTTAGGGATGTCGTCATACTTAGTTTATTTATTTCACTCACTTATACAGTGCTATTAATTCCTCAGTCCTTTTACAGACGTGATTATCACTTTCCCCATTGAGGCTCACAATCTAAGTTCACTATCAGTTTGTTTTGGATATAATTAATGTTAGTATCAAATAACTATAATTGACATGTTATTAATATTAAGCAGAATACATTTCAGCCTATTGGTTCAGCCTCCACAACATTCACAATCTCATGTGGCCCCTCGGAATAATGAATTTTCCACCCAAGGTCCAATATGTATACCGCTATGTTATGCATAGTGTGGAACATAAAGGAAAACTTTGTGAGGCGCTCTATGCAGCCTACTGTCTCTTGTTTTGTATCTACAGATGTGCACCAGAGGACCTGAATGTTAATCCCATGACCTGTCACATGATCTTTCAAAGGGGAGATCATTTAACATGTTACATCGGATTTTGGGGGTTTGGTCATGCCTTCTCAACTGCTTAGGGCCCTTGCCACTCTTAATCCGCCCCTGGAATTACCATGAGCAGACATCAGATTTTATATACAGGATAATATGTGGCTGGTGTACTATCTGTAGTCACAGTATATCCAGCAGGTGAAATAACTATTGTGCATGTCACCAATTTTCTAAGTTAACATATTTATTAAGGTGATAATGACATGAATTTCTCATCAGATGTTGGTAACAACTTATCCAGTCCACATAGGAAAGAGAAATCAAACCGTAGATGTCCATAAATTAAGTGATGTGTAATAATGAGAAATAACAGGAAAAATGTATTGAATGCATAAAGAAAGAGGTGCAAAAAGCCATGGAAAGTCATGACACCAGCTGAAATATTATCAGTAATTAGAAAGCAATCCTGCAACTTATTGAAAAATAGCAGCTGGTTCAACTGATGTCCTATAAAAACAAGTGACTCCTAAGAAAACAGCACCACCTGCAGGCCAAGACAAGTACACACAAAAGCTTAATGTGGACTATAAAAGACTGGCTGAAGAAGTGACATCACACTTGTCAAAAGAGGTTAAAGTGGCTATTGAGGCAGCCATACAAACATCATTAGCTAATATGCAAAAACAGATAAATGCCCATGCCTCTAGACTGGCAGAATCAGAGCAGAGAATATCTGACTCCGAGGAGACAATACTGGCTATGCAAGCACAAATAGCAGCTCTAGCAAAATCTAATGAATACTTGAAGGATAAAGCGGACGATTTGGAAAACAGATCGAGACGAAACAACTTACGTATAGTCGGGTTGCCAGAGTCTGTGTCGATTGGACGGTTGGATAATATATGCGAGTTGGAGCTACCGCAGGCCCTGGGCATAAAGGCGAAATTCAGAGTTGAAAGAGCCCACAGAGTGGGTCCACTGAGACACCAGGAGGCGAATAAGGGAGAGGGCCAAAACTCAAACAAGAATACCCCGATAAGAGCCAGGCAGGTGATTGTCAAGTACCTTGATTATAAGCATAAGGAGGAAATATTGAGGGCCTTTAGAGAACGAAAGCGTCCACTACAATATCAAGGCAACAGACTGCTAATTTTTGGGGATTATTCAGCGGAAGTATCCAGAAGGAGAAAAGAATTTACCAAAATTTGCTCATTTCTGTACAACAAAAAAGTAAAGTGCCAGCTATTATACCCTGCTACACTGAAAGTTAGAAACCCCAATGGCTCGTTTGTATACTACAAGGACTACAAAGAAGCAGAAAACATTCTCATGGCAGAGCTCAACAAGACTAGGTCAGAAAGGCAAGAAAAAGGAGCTAGTGGAGAAGGGAATAATAGAAGAGGATCCCCCACAAGCTCAGGAAGAGATGTGGGACGTCTTGGGGGACAAAAGCAAGTCGAGACCAGGGAGGAAAGGAGGCCAAGCCCGGGTCGACAGCATAATTCTCGCCTGGAACACAGGAACCAACCCTTGGAGAGAAACCATGATACCTGAACTGGAACTCGCTCATTGTTTTTCCTTTTTTTGCCTGTTTTTTTTTTTTTTTTTTTTTTTTCTCTCTTCCCAAACAGGGAGAGGCGTTGAGGAGGATGCATTACGGAGAGAGGGTTGGGGAGGTGAGAGGAGGAGGGGGAAGGGAGAAAAGAGAGGAAAACATCCCAAAGTCTGGGTCCTCTTCCCACCCTCTTTTTTTTTCTTTTTTTTTTTTTTTGTTCTTCTCCTTTCTTTCTCCATCTTCTCTCCCCTTGGTCTTTTTTTTTCTTTTTTTCTTTTTCTCCTTTGTCCAGGAACATCATCCAAATTCAAATGAAGTGGGCCTGTTCTGGGCGGACTGATGGCTACCTGGAGTCAGAGATAAGTAGGACTGGAGAATCTTGCTGAGGTTTTGACATACTGTGCTAATTTTTGCATAATTTTCAAAGGCTTATTCAAGTTAGTCCGGGGATAGAACATATATTTTTTGGGGGGTGATTAGGGAGCTACATATTTTGGCTAGGAATAGGGGAGCTCACCAACGTGGCGGGAAACGCCGTGGATTTCTCGGAAGGGAAAATATGTTTTACAGTTACATGCTTTTTGTTGTATTTGTTATATTTGCAAGGTGGGGAAAGGGAGTGTCGATTTTGTGGTACCAACTGTGATTCTAGTGTCGAACATCTCGTCTTCCTTGATGCAGGGGCCCATAGGGGAGGGAGTAGTAAAAGCAGAATACACAGGTAAACATGATACAGATAACTACGTGGAATGTTAAAGGGCTGAGATCACCTAACAAACGAGCAATGATATTGAGACATCTGAAAAGACTAAAGACAGACATTGCCTTATTACAGGAAACCCACTTGGGGGGGGAGGACTTTTTCCGCATGAAGAAACATTGGGTGGGCACCGTTTACGGGGCAGCGGCACAAGGTAGAAAAGCGGGCACTATGATTCTAATAAATAAACAATTCAGTCATGAGGTAGTGGCACATGAGGCAGACGACCATGGAAGGTGGCAGCACTTAACAATCGTTAGTCCAGCGGGTAAACTCAGTATTTATAATGTCTATGGCCCAAATTCACAACAAATCACATTCCATGATGACATAAAGGCCACCATATTAGCAGATGGGGAGGCTAACATTATAGTGGGAGGCGATTTTAACACTGTCCCAGACTCAGCTGAAGATAGGAGGAGGGGCGAGGAGGGGACAGCTAATGTGGGCAGGAGTTTAGACAATAGGGATGTAACATTAGAAGACGTAGGACTGAAAGACATCTGGAGACTAACTCACCCACATGACAGAGAGTATACACACTTCTCTCACCCTCATGATAGCTGGTCACGTATTGATCAGTTCTGGATCTCGCAAGACTTACTGAGTGGAACGCAAGATTGTGTGATAGAGAATATGGTGATCTCTGATCATAGTCCGGTGAGATTGGGCATTAGAGAGAAATTCAGGAGAGGTACAGATATCATATGGAGATTCCCATCGTTCCTTCTCAGGCAAGATAATTTCCACAAGGTGCTACAGGAGTGGTGGGGAGAATTCGCAGAGGACAATAAGGAACATAGAGAGTCCCCAGTGATATTTTGGGAAACGGCAAAAGCGGTCCTAAGGGGCCGTCTGGTGGGGTACGCAGCCATGATCAAACGGAAAACCAATGAGAATTATAATTTCCATAGTGAAGCAGTACGGGTAGCATATACAAATTATGTGACAAATAGATCTCCCATGACAAAAGGCAGATGGCTGGAGGCAAAAGAGGGATTTGACGAATGGGCCAAAAAAAAGGAACAACTATTCTGGTCGCACAAGGAGGTTGACTTACATAGGTTTGGCAACAAGGCGGGAAGGATGTTGGCCAATCTGGCAAGGGGCAGCAGAAAGATGACAGTGATCTCTAAACTGAAAACAAAGGGGGGAGAGGTGACTACGGATCCTAAGGACATTAATAAACTGTTGGGAGATTACTATAGAAAACTATATGGGTCAGGGAATAACGACATGACTGATGAGGCAGAGTGGCTAAGACAAGCCCAAATGCCTAGCTTGACGGAGGAAGATTTGAGTGCCTTAAACGCAGATATCACAGTAGAGGAGGTGACGAGAACAATTGGGGAGCTTAACACCAACAAGGCACCGGGACCTGACGGTTTCAATAGTGAATTCTATAAGGCTCTGAAGGATCTGATCTCGCCGGATCTAACCTCAGTCTTTAATGCTTTCCTGGGAGGGGCGGAAATACCCAAAAATTCCAACATAGCATATATTAAATTACTCCCCAAGGGAACCAAGGACCTGGATGATCCCTCTAGTTATAGACCTATATCGCTCATAAATCAGGATTTAAAAATTATGTCCAAGATCATGGCTAATAGACTGGCCGAGATCTTACCTAGGATCATTACGAATCACCAGGTGGGGTTTATTAAGGGGAGAAATGCCGTTACCAATATCCGAAAGACAATTCTAGTGGTAGACGCGGTTAGACTGGGTCTCACTGAGGGAGGGGCTAGACCTGCCCTAGTTACACTTGACGCAGAAAAAGCGTTTGATAATGTAAATTGGGGGTGGTTAGACAGGGTAATGGAGGCCATAGGGATTGTAGGCAAGATGAGACTTTACATTAGAAACCTTTATGCCAACTCGGGAGCTAGGGTTCACACTCCGGGCTTTCTATCAGACGTGTTCCCTTTGATGAAGGGAACAAGACAGGGCTGCCCATTATCTCCTCTTTTATTCAACCTGGCAATCGAGCCGTTGTCAAGAATACTACAGGGACAAAATAGCTTTAAAGGAATCAAGATAAGGGGTTCAGAAGTAAAGACAGCGCTTTTTGCTGATGACATCATACTTTATATGGGGGACCCCGGTGCGGATTTGCCACAGACTCTTGCCTTGATTGAAAAATTTGGCTCATTCTCCGGTTTCAAACTGAACAAAAAAAAATGCGAGATCATGTTCCTAAAGGGGCATCATGGGACAATGGGGGGACAAATAAGGGATGGCTGTCTATGTGGAATTCCTATAGCACAATCTTCAATTAAATACCTGGGAGTGCATATAGGAAGATCGGTGGAAACAATCTATAACTTGAATTATGGACCGCTAATCAGGAAAATTATAGTTCAATTAAAGGGATGGAAAGGTCTGCCACTTCCATTACTGGCAAGATGTCACCTGATAAAAATGATGAGCTTTCCTAGGCTGCTGTATCCCTTCCAGACAATCCCGCTATTGCTAAAACTAAAGGATGTGAATAAGCTCAACTCCGCGTATACAGAATTTCTGTGGAGGGGAAGGAAACCCAGAATAAAGCTGCGTACGCTGATGAAGTCAGCAGAGGAGGGAGGTCTAAACTTTCCAGATGTCCAAGGGTATAATCTTGTATGTATCATGAGGCATGTAATTGATTGGGTGAGAGGAACGAGTAGGCACTCAGATCATGCGATGGAAACTAAATATGCGTCACCGTGGGATCTGACGTCCATTCTGCACTCCCCACTATCCAGGGTTGAAGGGCACATAAGGAACTCAATTATATTCCGAGACACCATGCTAACATGGAAGTCGGTAAGGAAAAAACTGGGGCTCTCATGGAAAGTGTCCAAGTACTTGAACCCCTGGGCATTCCCAAATTTTCCCCTGGGACGAGAAAACAAGCTATTTACTAGATGGAAAGAGAGGGGAGTCAGGAGAATGATAGATGTTATGAATGTGGAGGACAGGAGGTGGATGACAGGTCGGGAAGTGCTGGATAAGTACAACCTTAATAGCTCACATGTCATCCAGTATGAACAATTGAAACATGGAATAATAGGAGACCTGGGTGTGGTTGGAAGAGAGCTGAACAGAAGTTCGATTGATGAGTTACTGGAATGTGATGTAACAAGTATAAATGTCTCTAAAATTTATCGATCGCTAAGGGGGGTGCTTATCTCTCGGGAGGATAGTCGGACTTTAAAAGCGTGGGGGAAACAATTGGGAAGGGAAGAAGTGGTGGATGATATACTGAGAGGATGGGTACAAGTGCGGAAACACATTACCAATGAGAGATGGAGAGACACTCAATTCAGAATTCTACATAGGGCCATTATAGGTTTCAACATACCAGGTAGGGATAGGTGGTGTCCTAAGTGTCAAAAAGAAAAAACGGATATGCTGCATGGGCTATGGGAATGTGAGACAATCGCTAGGTTCTGGAACCAAGTCAGACTATTTGCCCAGTCAACATGGGGAATTTTCAGCAAACTAGACTTAATGGTGTGGATTTTCCACTCCTTTGAGGGAGGAGTAGGAGGAGGACCGAGCACGCAGGAAAAGAGGAAATACGCAATAATGCATGACATAGCCTTGATAGCTAAGCGTTGCATCTTAAAACACTGGATTCAAAGGGAGGGCCCATCCATAAAGGAGGTTGTGGGCGAACTACACAACCTTCTGAAGTGGGAAAAACTAGAAGCGGAGAGGGATAAAGATGGGTTGACAGCCAAGTTTTTTGTGAGATGGAGACATTTTATTGAAAGCCAATTCACACAGGGAGAAATAATTAACCTGATGGCACCTTTTGTTCACTCGGAGTGGTATATCCTGAGCGATATCCAGGACAGCCTGGGTAAACTGAGAATCACCTAGGAGGGGGCTCTGGCGGGAGGGGGAGACGAGACGGTTGGGAATACCAAGACACGCTAGCAAAATTGAAATCATTCAGGGACGACACAGAGATTTAACGAATTGTATTGCATATGTTATATTATATTTCATTACCTATGTTTTGGTTTAATGTTACTGTATACTATCTTAAATCGAACAGCAACATGGAACTCCAAATTGGGGTATCACCCACCTCTATGTCACATTTTGTCAGACGAATGTTCTTCTTTTGCAATGATACTTGTCATGTTTTTACAAATTTGAAAAATCAATAAAAAACGTTTTGGAAAAAAAAAAAAACAAGTGACTCATTACCAAGGTGCCACACAAGAAACATTGCCTGATGGGTAAAATCAATGAGCTGTCTCACGACTTTTGCAGCTATGTTGTGCAAAACATATTGATGGCATTGGATACAGAATATTACTACACTACAGAAAATTCCAGTGACCACTTTTGTGGCCATAATCCAGAAGTGAAAAGAACAACATTTCACCATAAACCGGCTACACCTAGGTGCTTCTCTCAAGATTTCGACAGAGGAGTGAAGAAAAATGATCAGAAGAGGTGTCCAAGAGCAAAGGACTAAAGGCCCCGTTACACGCAACGACGTATCTAACGATATATCGGCGGGGTCACGGATTCCGTGACGCACATCTGGCATCGTTAGCGACGTCGTTGCGTTTGACACCAACAAGTGGCCGTTAACAATGGAAAATACTCACTAAATTGTCCATCGTTGACACGTCATTCATTTTCAAAAAATCGTTGATTGTTGAGGACGCAAGTTGTTTGTCGTTTCCGAGGCAGCACACATCGCTATCTGTGACACCTCGGGAACGACGAACTACAGCTTACCTGCGGCCGCCTGCAGTGAGGAAGGAAGGAGGTGGGTGGGATATTACGGCTGTTCATCTCCGCCCCTCCGCTTCTTATTGGGCGGCCGTTTAGTGATGCCGCTGTGACGCCGCACGAACCGCCCCCTTAGAAAGGAGGCGGTTCGCCGGCCTCAGCGACGTTGCTAGGCAGGTAAGTCCGTGTGACGGCTCCTAACAATATTTTGCGCCACGGGCAGCGATTTGCCCGTGATGCACAAACGACGGGGGCGGGTACGCTCGCGATATCGCTAGCAATATCGCTGCGTGTAGAGCCCCCTTAACTGTGGAGAGCTAGAGAAAGACATGGAATCAGTAGGTAGAATTAAGGTGTGTGCGCAGGCTGCGCTCTGTAATTGTGAAAAAAACATGCACCCTCTGGCAGACTTTGATAACTGTAAACACTGCGTTTGACAAAAATAAATGCATTTTACATGCATTTTGGATGCATTTTTGAAAGTGCGGTTCCATGGCAATTCAGCTCTGCTACATGCCCGGTGACAGTAGACAGAGCCGCGGGATGAGAATGAACTCGGATGAACTTCACACGACTTCTTTGTCATCCCGTGACTGTGTGCTGTCATGAACTCAGATGAACCTCTGAGGTCAGTGGCCGGACACAGGGGTCCGCAGCAGTGATGTCAGAGCTTCACCCAAGTTCATTGTCATCGTGCGGCTCTCTGTGTCGCGGCCTCATTTGTGATCACAAGTGAAGGACTCACCTGTGAACGCAAATCACCTGAGTGACTGAAGTGAGCCGCGCGATCAGTGGTGCCGTCACTCAGGTTATCCGCGGCCACAGCTGAATTCCTCCACCTGAGACAGTTGGAGGATCCAGATGTGGCCGTGGGTAACCTGAGTCACGTCACCGCTGACAGCGTGACTCACTTCAGTTGCTCCGTGAAGCTCAGAGAGAGCAGTCGTGCTCTACAGCCACTCCTGTCAGCTTCCGATGTAGGAGAGCCAAAAGCTTCGTGGGACCTCGTGTGGATTACATCGGACCTGGAGGGGTGTTTGGGGTTTATTAAAGTGGTGAAAGATGGTGTTGTTTTGTCTTTTATTTCAAATAAAGGATTTTTCACTGTTTGTGTTTATTTATTTCACTACAGTTTAGTGATGGGGGTGTCTCATAGACGCCTGCCATCACTAAGCTAGGACTTAGTGGTAGCTATGGGCTGTCATTAACTCCTTATTACCCCGACTGCCACCGCAACAGAACAATCGGGATGAGTTGGGTAGAGTACCTGGACTGTCTCATCTAATGGATGCGGCCTTTCTGGGCGGCTGCTGGCTGATATTTTTAGGCTGGGGGCTCCACATAACGTGGGTCTTCCCATCCTGAGAATACCAGCCCTCAGCCATGTGACTTTACCTTGACTGGTATCAAAATTAGGGGTGACCGCAGCCGTTTTTTTTTTTTTAATTATTATTTATTTATTTATTTATTCATTCATTCATTCATTCATTTATTTATTTTGCTGCACAATATAGACCCGCCCACTGGCGGCTGTGATTGGTTGCAGTGAGACAGCTGTCACTCAGCGTGGGGTTTCTTCTGACTGCAAATAATCATAGGCACCGGTGGGCGAGGCGAAGCAGTGAATATGAGATGGAATAATGAGCGGCCGGCATTTTCAAAAGCAGGAGAAGCCGCTGGAGCAGTGTGACATCTGTGCAGCGTCGCGCCGCGCCGGTGATCAGTGAGTATGAGAAAGGGGGTGAGAGGGAGAAACCAACCGACCGACAGAGAGAGTGAGTGAGATCGACAGAGAGAGGGAGAGTCCAACCGACAGAGAGAGTGAGTGAGATCGACAGACAGAGAAACCGATACGGACAGAGAGAAAGACCGAAAGACCTGTGTTTTGTTTGTCAAAAAAACATGCAGAATGCAACAAAAATGTAGTGCAAGTGCACAGCTAAACATTTTGGTTGCGTTTTGACACACCTCATTCATTTCAATGGGTAGAAAATGCAACCAAAATGCACAAAAGAAGTGACATACTGCTTTTTTATACGCATCGATTTTGTCAAATATTTGGCATCCAAAACGCTGCCTAAAAAAAAGCAACGTGCGCATGGAAATTTGCACACTTCTCATTTGCTGGGGAAGCACAACGCATGCATTTTGTCATTGAGGTGCTGCAGTTTTAAACGCAGCCAAAATGCAGGACAAATGCACATGTGCGCACACAGCCTTATTGCAAAGAAAACAATACGCAATACACCCCCCTCCATGGCCTGTATGCACGCTCACCACGAAAGACTCAATTTCTGACCAAAGTGTATATTCAAGCATGTTTAAAGTTTGCAGAATCCAACTGAGAGAAGGGACGGCACTCACCGGAATCAAGCAAAATTCTTTATTGAAGTGCGGTGCAATAAAAAGGCAGGAGCAGAGCTGACAGCGGGCCCCCTCACGGACGACGGCCGTTTCGCGTATGGATACGCTTCCTCGGGTCCATGTGGACAGGCATAGACCATCGCCTTATGAGAGAGCTGTGTCAGGTCTATGTCACTGCCAATTAAAAACAGATGATAAGTGCAACAAGTAACAAAATAGTGCATGATACTGACAATGTTATACAAAATACAATTAAAATCAACATGGTAAAAAACCATTACAAACAGACACATACAAAAATATGCGGACACATAGAGATGTGCAGAAAACCGAGAGATCATTTTTGTCATTTAACCCCAAATCCCCATGGGCTCTATATTTATCCCATTCAGCCCCCGGGTGTTTTCCGTTTTTTGCTTTTTGCTCCCCTTCTTCCGAGAGCCGTAACTTTTTTATTTTTCTGTCAATCTTGCCATGTGAGGGATTGTTTTTTGTGGGACGAGTTGTACTTTTAAATAAAACCATAAGTTGTACTTTATAATGTACTGGAAAACAGCAAAAAAATCCAAGTGGGGAAAAACTGCAACAAAAGTGTGATCGCACAATAGTTTTTGGGATGTTTTATTCATCCTGTTCACTATATGGTAAAACTGATATGTCATTATCATGCCTGAGGTCGGTCCGAGTTTGCAGACACCAAACATGTATAGGTTTACTTGTATCTAAGGGGTTAAAAAAAATTCACAAGCTTGTCCATAAAAAGTGGCGTACGTTTTGCGCCTTTTTCCGAAACCCGTAGCTTTCTCATTTTTTGGGATCTATGGCTCAGTGATGGCTTATTTTTTGCGTCTCGCGCAGACATTTTTAATGATACCATTTTTGCCCTGATCCTACATTTTTATCACCTGTTATTACACTATGCGTAAAACTTGCGGCGACCAAAAAACGTAATTTTGGCGTTTGGAATTTTTTTGCCGCTACGCCATTTACCACTCAGATTAATTGATTTTATATTTTGATAGATCAGGCATTTATGAACGCGGTGATACCAAATATGTGTACATTTTTTATTTTTTTAACGCCTTAATTTTCAATGGGGTGAAAGGGGGGTGATTTGAACTTTTAGGTTTTTTGTTTTTTTTTTTATTTTTTAAAACTTTTTTTTTTTTACTTTTTTTTTATTTTACTAGTCCCCCTAGGGGGCTATATGGATCAACAATGCGATCGCTCTGCCCTATCTGCTGATCATAGCTACACAGCTGTAAACAGTAGATATGGTCACTTCCTGATTCATTCGGTCCCCGGCCGAGTGAAACCGAAAGTGACTCATGATAGCTATAGGTGTCATCACATGACCCTGTGCTACCATGGCAACCACCGAAAGTCACGTGATCACGCACGTGACTTCCGGTGGGGGCGGCAGTAAGTGAAAATAATGGCCACAAGCATATACATCTCACTGCCAGACTTTGGCAGCGAGATGTAAGGGGTTAAATGTTCTGGGTGAAATGCGATTCCACTCAGAACATGCAGGCACACATGTCAGCTGTTGAAAACAGCTGATATTTACGCGGGTCGCTGCGACCTGCCAATGGCAGGGGGCGGGGATTAACCTCACACGATCCATGACGGAAAGATCCGTCAAGGGTCATGAAGGGGTTTATAATAAGTCTTGCCTCAGTTTGTAGGAGCAATTTGTGTACATCACCTCCTTGAGGGGGGAGAAATACTCTCTCTAAGGGCTGCTTCTCACTTGCGAGTTTCTCGCAGTAGAGCAATGCGAGAAAATCTCGCATTGGAATCGGACACATGTTAGTGAATGATTCAGCTCTCATCAGCGATTTTTTTCTCAGTCCAAATCGGACTGGGAAAAAAATCGCAGCATGCTGCTTTTTTGCGAGTTTCTACTGCGAGTCTCTCCAATGCAAGTCTATGGGAGCGTGTAAATAATCGGATGTCACGGGACGGCACTCACACCATCCTAGTGACATGCGATTTTCTAAATACATTTCTCGCATGTTTCCTAAAAATCTGGAAACGAGTGATGTGTCACAATGTCTGTCAATCACTATTCTCTGTCAGTCGGTGTCTCCCTCTTGGACTCTATTCTCTCTGCGTCGGTCACTATCTCTCTGTCGGTCTGTCGGTCGGTCACTATCTCTGTCCCTCACTCTCTGTCCATGTCGGTCTATCCCTCTCCGTCCCTCTCTCATACTCACCGATCCCCGATCACCAGCGCGGCGCTGCACGGCGTTCACACTGCTCCGGCGGCTTCTCCTCTTTTGAAAAAGCCGGCCGCTCATTAAACAATCTCGTATTCCCTGCTTTACCCACCCACCGGCGCCTATGATTGGTTGCAGTGAGACACGCCTCCACGCTGAGTGACAGGTGTCTCACTGCAACCAATCACAGCAGCCGGTGGGCGGGTCTATACTGTGCAGTGAAATAAATAAATAAATAATTAAAAAAATGGCGTGCGGTCCCCCCAATTTTAATACCAGCCAGATACACCCATACGGCTGAAGGCTGGTATTCTCAGGATGGGGAGCTCCATGTTATGGGGAGCCCCCCAGCCTAACAATATCAGTCAGCAGCCGCCCAGAATTGCCGCATACATTAGATGCGACAGTTCTGGGACTGTACCCGGCTCTTCCCGATTTGCCCTGGTGCGTTGGCAAATCGGGGTAATAAGGAGTTAATGGCAGCCCACAGCTGCCACTAAGGCGGGCTTTGCACACTACGACATCGCAGGCCGATGCTGCGATGCCGAGTGCGATAGTGCCCGCCCCCGTCGCAGCAGCGATATGTGGTGATAGCTGGCGTAGCGAAAGTTATCGCTACGCCAGCTTCACACACACACTCACCTGCCGTGCGACGTCCCTGTGGCCGGCGACCCGCCTACTTGTTAAGGGGGCGGGTCGTGCGGCGTCACTGCGACGTCACACGGCAGGCGGCCAATCAGAGCGGAGGGGCGGAGATGAGCAGGATGTAAACATCCTGCCCACCTCCTTCCTTCCGCATATCCTACGGAAGCCGCAGTGAGGCCGGTAGGAGACGTTCCTCGCTCCTGCGACTTCACACACAGCGATGTGTGCTGCCGCAGGAGCGAGGAACAACATCGGACCATTGCGTCAGCGTAATTATGGATTACGCCGACGCTGTACCGATGATACGATTACGACGCTTTTGCGCTCGTTAATCGTATCATCCAGCCTTTACACACTGCGATGTCGCATGCGATGCCGGAAGTGCGTCATTTTCAATTTGACCCCACCGACATCGCACCTGCGATGTCGCAGTGTGCAAAGTGCCCCTAAATCCTAGATTAATCATGTCAGGCGTCTATGAGATACCTTCCATGATTAATCTGTAAGTTACAGTAAATAAACACACACACCCGAAAAAATCCTTTATTAGAAATTAAAAACACTAACAAATTCCCTGGTTCAGCAATTTAATAAGCCCCAAAAAGCCCTCCATGTCCGGCGTAATCCACGGACCTCCAGCGTCGCTTCAAGCTCTGCTGCATGCAGGTGACAGGAGCTGCAGCAGACACCGCCGCTCCTGTCACCTCCACACAGCAACTGAGGTGAGTATCGCGATCAGCTGAGCTGTCACTGAGGTTAATCGCGGCCACCGCTGGATCCAGGTAACCTCAGTGACAGCTCAGCTGATCGCGATACTCACCTCAGTTGCTGTGTGGAGGTGACAGGAGCGACGGTGTCTGCTGCAGCTCCTGTCACCTGCATGCAGCAGAGCTGGAAGCGACGCTGGAGGTCCGTGGATTACGCCTGTGGGCGGGGAAAGCAGGGAATACGAGATTGTTTAATGAGCGGCTGGCTTTTTCAAAATAGTAAAAGCCGCCGCAGCAGTGTGAATGCCATGCAGCGCCGCGCTGGGGATCGGGGATCGGTGAGTATGAGAGAGGGCTGCTAACTTCAGTCACTCAGGGGATTAGCGGTCACCGGTGAGTCCTTCACTGGTGACCGCTAATCAGGACGCGGCACACAGACAGAGCCGCAGCATGACAATGAAGTCGGGTGAAGTTCACCCGAGTTCATTCTGACAGTGTGGCTCTGTCTGTGTCTGCTGTCATCTGCCATTCAGCTCTGCTACATGGCTGTCTGTGTCTGCTGTCAGCGGCCATGTAGCAGCGCTGAATGGCAGATGACATAGTAAAAAATACGTATTACACACGCATTACACACGCTAGTAAAATCATTAATTTATTCAGAAAAAGCATCGCACTTGCGTTGCACTCGGACCTAACGTGAACTAAAATCAGCCGAGTTTTTTTCAGCCCAGTCGGACCGATTTTACTCGCATAGATGTGTTTCCAGCCTAAGCCTGCGAACCGCAGTACATTCGGATCACCATTATGTGCATTACAAATATGCTCAATTAACTGAGGAGAGCCTTTACCAGACATCACAGAGCTAAAATGTTCTTTGAACCTCACATACATCGGTCTGATGGTCTTACCGATGTAAAAATGACCGCAACTGCAAAATACAATGTAAACAACAAATTTTGTCCTGCATGATGTAAAACGCCTGACATGATGCACAAAAGAACCGATTTTTATCGGATTAACCGTAAAATGCAGTTGACAAAATCTGCAATTACCGCACCTGTAGTTACCGACCGGGCTACTCCTCTCTAGCCACGTAGACGGCTGAGTTAATCTGTTTTTTACCAACACATCTTTTAGGTTATTACCCCTCCGGTAGGTAACTAAAGGTTTAGCAGCAGTCATTTCTTTTAGGTCACTATCTTGTTGTAAAATGTGGCAATTTTTGTACAGGGTGTTTTTTATTACTGATTCCAGTGGGCCGAATTTAAAATTGAAAATAAACCTACGGGGCTGCATCCTCCTAGTGGATCGGTCAACGAAGCGAGAATCCCTTATTTGAGCATAATTTGATATACATTTATTAAAGGAGGTCTCTATCACCTGTTCTGGGTACCCTCTCTCTCTTAATCTCAGTTTCAAATCTGCAGATTGTTGCAGAAAAACCGCATCATCACTGTTAATACGTCTTAACCTCACAAATTGACTGTATGGCAACGCATTTTTGGTAAGAGCACTATCAAAGTGCAGCAAAGTATTGGAACCGGTAGGCTTGCGGAACACCTTAGTTTGAATCGCCCCTTCTACAATCGTCACTGCGACATCCAAAAAATTCAAGGATTGCCCTCCAAAATACATACATGAATACATGTAACACAATGAATATGTCATTCACTTATGATTTTGGAGGTCAATCCTTGAATTTTTTGGATGTCGCAGTGACGATTGTAGAAGGGGTGATTCAAACTAAGGTGTTCCGCAAGCCTACTGCTTCATATACTTTTCTGCACTTTGATAGTGCTCATACGGCTCATACCAAAAATGTGTTGCCATACAGTCAATTTGTGAGGTTAAGACGTATTAACAGTGATGATGCGGGTTTTCTGCAACAATCTGCAGATTTGAAACTGAGATTAAGAGAGAGAGGGTACCCAGAACAGGTGATAGAGACCTCCTTTAACCCCTTCACGACCGGCCGATTTTTCACTTTCCGGGTTTTTTTTCGACATTCTTTTTCTGAGAGACGTAACTTTTTTTTTAGTCAATATGGTCATGTGAGGGCTCATTTTTTGTGGAACGAGCTGTATTTTTAAATTAAACCATAAGTTTTACCATATAGTGTACTGGAAAACGGCAAAAAAAATCCAAATGCAGAAAAATTGCAAAAAAAGTGCGATAGCACTATTGTTTTTGAGATTTTTTATTCACTGTGTTCACTATATGGTAAAACGGATGTGTGGGTGTGATGCCTCAGGTCAGTGCGAGTTCGTAGACACCAAACATGTATAGGTTTACTTTTATTTAAGGGGTTAAAAAAAAATCGGAAGTTTGTCTGAAAAAAGTGGCGCACGTTTTACGCCATATTCCGTGACCCGTAGCATTCTCATTTTTCGTGATCTATGGCTCAGTGACGGCTTATTTTTTGTCTCGAACTGACGTTTTTAACGGTACCATTTTTGCGCAGATGCTACATTTTGATCGCCTCTTATTGCATTTTGCGCAAAAGTTGTGGCGACAAAAAAAACGTCATTTTGGCGTTTGGAATTTTTTTGCCGCTACGCCGTATGCTGATCAGAATAATTGATTTTTTATTTTGATAGATCGGGCGTTTCTGAACGCGGCGATACCAAATGTGTGTATATTTTTAATTTTTTTAACCCTTTAATTTTCCATGGGGCGAATGGGGGGTGATATGAACTTTTAGGGGTTTTTTTAATTTTTTTTTTTTTTACTTTTTTTTTAAATTTTACTAGTCCCCCTAGGGGGCTATAGCGATCAGCAATCCGATCGCTCTGCACTATCTGCTGATCACAGCTACACCGCTGTAAACGGCAGATATGCTCAGTTTCTCTTTCACTGAGCTGCGGCCACAGTGAAAGTGAAAGCAATTCATGTGCAGTACAGAAGTCACCACATGACCCTGTGCTACCATGACAACTACCGAAAGTCACGTGATCACGTAACGTGACTTCCGGTATCGGGCGGTAAGTAAAAGTTTACCGCAATCGCGCTTATAATGGCGCTGTAACATATTGACAGCACCATTTAAGGGGTTAAACGGCACGAGCAGATAACGATTCTGCTGGTGCCTAGCAGGCACACATCTCAGCTGTGAAAATCAGCTGAGATATGCGCCGACCGCTAGGACGTAATTTTACTGCCCGCGGTCGTTAAGAGGTTAATAAATGTATATCAAATTATGCTCCAATAAGGGATTCTGGCTTCGTTGACCGATCGACTAGGAGGATGCAGCTCCGTAGCTTTATTTTCAATTTTAAATTCGGCCCACTGGAATCAGTAATAAAAAACACCCTGTACAAAAATTGACACATCTTAGAACAAGATAGTGACCTAAAAGAAATGACTGCTGCTAAACCTTTAGTTACCTACTGGGGGTAATAACCTAAAAGATGTGTTGGTAAAAAACAGATTAACTCAGCTGTCTACGTGGATAGAGAGGAGTAGCCCGGTCGGTAACTACAGGTGCGGTAATTGCAGATTTTGTCAACTGCATTTTACGGGTAATCCGATAACAATCGGTTCTTTTGTGCATCATGTCAGGCGTTTTATATCGTGCAGGACAAAATTTGTTGTTTACATTGTATTTTGCAGTTGCGGTCATTTTTACATCGGTTAGACCAGGGGTGGGCAATTAATTTTTACATGGGGCCGCATAAGAAATTGTGTTGGTTTTAGAGGGCCGGACTACTATAATTAACTGGGTTCTACATCATTATATATCTAATATATAAAGCTGAATGTGTGTGTGTATGTGTGTGTGTATATCCGGGATTGGCATCCGCACCGTCGCAGCTACAGCCACAAAATTTTGCACACTCACACTTCTGAACCCCGAGAGCATCATAGGCTATGTTTTGAGGGGAAATTTTAACCCCGCTCTTTACAGTTATTCGCCAAAAAACCTGCCTCCATTAAAGCGAATGGAGCTGGGAGCCACAGTGCAGCCAGAACTTCAGAAGAATGCGCAGCCACGCCCTTATATGGAATGTTGGCGTGTCACAATGCAGCCAGGGAAAGAGACAGACACAAACAGGGAAAGAGGCAGACACAGACAGGGAAAGAAACAGACATAGACAGGGTAAGAAACAGACATAGACAAGGTAAGAGACAGACACAAAGAGACAGACACAGACAATGAGACAGACTGATAGGGAAAGAGACAGACGGAAAGAGAGGGAAAGAGAGAGACAGGTTAAGAGACAAAGAGACAGACACGGGGAAAGAGAAAGAGGGAAAGAGACAGACAGGGAAAGAGAGGGAAAGAGACAGACAGGGAAAGTGACAGACAGACAGGGAAAGAGATAGACAGACAGGGAAAGAGATTGAGACAGATGGAGAAAGAGACAGACAGTCAGAGACAGACAGGGAAAGAGACAGACAGACAGACAAAGAGAGAGAGAGAAACAGAGAGATATATACAGAGGGGGAGACAGACATTATAATTACATTTCTATCTATTTGTTTTGTGGTTTTTGTGTGCAGAATAAATTTTTGTTAATACATTCTATTTTGTTAACAGCAGTTATTAACCCGGGTGAAGCCGGGTAATACAGCTAGTATATATATATATATATATATATATATATATATAAAAAAGATGTAGAACCGAGTTAATGATAGTAGTCCGGCATTATATATATGTGTGTGTGTGTATACATATGTATATTTACCTTCAAAAAAAGTGTCTCTACAAGCAGTGGAGGGCCTCAGCGGAGAGCAGAAACAGTGCAGGAAGTCAGGAATCAGCTTCTTTGAAGTGAAGCTCCGGCCTCGCCCCCAGGTCTGCTCCGTGTGAGTGGCGGAATGCAGCTTCCGTAGAGCAGTGTGTGCGGCTGCCGGCCTCCTGTCACTGCAGACAGGGAGCTTCAGGGCCGGAGCGGCCGCACACACCAATGAGACAGATAGTCGGGCTTCCCGAAACTGCTGCTCATAGACCGGCCCGGCCCCCCTGCGTCAATGATCAGTCCGCCCCTGTACATCACTACACCCCAAATATTTGTCAACAGTTACCTCCTCCCCCAATTCCCCACCGCACCCCATTGTCACTGCAGGTTACTAGTAACCACTCACCTCTCCCTTCTTACTGTCCCTCCTCAGGCACATCCGTATGTGCCCCCCCCGCTGAGCTGCTTCTCTTTTACATGCCCTGGCTGCGCCGATGCTGTATTCCTAGGAGCCCCTGCCGCTGCTTCTCTCCGTACCGGCCCCGGCTGCTGCAGCTTCTTCTTCTGCCGGGCGGGACCTTTTCAAATGACACATGCGCGCCGTACTGACGACATCAGGGCGCGCGTGTGTCACAGAGAAAGGTGCTGGGCAGGAAACAGAGGAGAGATTCCTGCGTTCCGCTGCCTACACTGTGCGGTGCTGCAGGATCGCTCCCTGCCCGGCACGCAGCGTGTGATGACGGCGATCTGATCACTGACCGGCCAGCAAGGACGCCCTGAACCAGGCGGGCCAGTCACAGAGAGTAGGCGATCCGGATGTCGCCCGCGGGCCGCCCCTTGCCCAGGTCTGGGTTAGACTATCAGACCGACAATGTATGTGAGATTCAAAGAACATTTTAACTCTGTGATGTCTGGTAAAGGCTCTCCTCAGTTAATTGAGCATATTTGTAATGTGCATAATGGTGATCCGAATATACTGCGGTTTGCAGGCTTAGAGAGAGTATCTCTCCCCCTCAAGGAGGTGATTTACACAAATTGCTCCTACAAACCGAGGCAAGACTTATTATTAAATATAGAGCCCAAGGGGATTTGGGGTTAAATGACAAAAATGATCTCTCGGTTTTCTGCACATCTCTATGTGTCCGCATATTTTTGTATGTGTCTGTTTGTAATGGTTTTTTACCATGTTGATTTTAATTGTATTTTGTATAACATTG
>NW_027442787.1:0-79004 GCF_048569485.1 Anomaloglossus baeobatrachus
CAACTAAATCCACATGATTGTCTAATAGATTAGATTTCTGAAAAAGCCACAGCTTCCACATGAAGAGATGATCTTTGTAGTCCTTTTATGTTCTGTCTGCAAAAAGACACTCTACTTTGTTAAAGCACCACTCCAGCGGTTTTTGTTTTTTCATGGTGCTTTTAATCTAAGGTCTCTGCCCCCTGTTCTTATACTTACCCTCTGGAGTCTTCACATTCTATCTCCACAATTCCTGTCAGTCCCCGACAGACTGCGACTTACCTGATCACCCCAGTGTTTCATGGAGCAAGCCAGAGCATCAATGCATCTCTATAAGAGCCTCGTTCTGGCCTCATTGTTCTGGCTCCCATAAACTTGCATTTGGAGCTTGTGATGTAATTTATGACTTCTGGCCAGACAGAAGTTGCGGTTTCAAAATGGTACTATGGGACCGGAGTGGCTCAGAGAAAAGGTGAGGGTGAGTATAAGGTCTAAGCCACACGGCCTGAAAATCGGTGCGAGTATAGTGCGATAAAAAAATCGCATTCCATTCGGACCAATATTAGCTTGTGTGTCAGCACACATGAGCGATTATTTTCTCAGCCCTAATCGGATCGAGAAAACAATCACAGCATGCTGCAACTGTAATGCGAGAGTCTTTCTCTCGCACCCATTCAAGTCTATGGGGCGAGAGAAAAATCGCACTGCACTCGCGGTACACCCATGTACCGCGAGTGCAGTGCGAGAATGGCAATAGTCGGCTACGGAGGAGAGAGGGAGATAAATCCCTCCCTCCTCTCTGCAGCACCAGCCCGCCCCCCGCAGCTGAGGTCCGCTCGCACAGTCTGACCTCAGTCGCAGGGACACTCGCATTACACTCGGCTCTGCTGTACTGCCAGTGTGAGCCAAGTGTCATGCGAGGGGATCGCAGTAATCCCCGTGTGGCCCCTGCCTTAGACCTCTCCAGCGCTGAAAAATGAAACGCTGGAGCGGTGTTACAACTCTAAATTTTCCAATAAGGTATTTATTATTTGAATTAATGTTTTTTTTCCTAAGGATATATGAGCTCTATTGAAATTGGTATTATATTCTAGGGTGATTTATTTTTCCATTTTTTTCCAGGGTCAGATCAGACATTGCAGCCAAAACTCAGTCACTCCCTAGTGGCCAATGACCTTGGGATTTGACTGCAAAATCATGCTTTCATTGGCTACTGTGGTCAAGTTTTGGCTACTCTGCCAACCACCCCACCTGATGTCACCCTAAGGCTATGTTCACATAAATATATATATAAATACATATATCTGGCCAATAGCATATTACATGAACGATCTTCCACGCAGAAAAAAAAATCAGCATGCACAAGTCTCGTCCATTGTATGGATGAGACTGCGCTTATGTAAATAGCAGACAGATCTGTCAGCCATTCATGATGCAGGCCTGAGTGGTCCCAAAAAGGCAATACATCAACTTAAATTGGTTGGCCACTACTTTTTTTTGTTGATGGCCTTTCATTAGGATTGACCGTCAATATCTGATTTGTGGGAGTGCAACACCAGACACCACCGCCGATCAGCTTTTACCAACAGGACGTTCTCGAATACTGCAGGAACACAGCAGCTCCAGCAAAATTACACTATGGAAATGACAGAAGTGCTGTGTTTATACCCATGTCAGAACGTGCGGTTGGTAAAGCTGATGCCGGGTGTTGCACTCCCACAAATCGATATTGATGGCCTATACAAATGATAGGCCATCAATAAAAAATAGCGGCCAACCCCTTATAAAGGGAACCTGACATCTGATTCGTGCTGCCCAATTAATGGGCATCAGACACTGGCTGTGTATTACTGTGTGTTACTTTAGACGCCACGGATTGAGCCGCGCAGGAGACTTGTCGGACAGGTGGGTCCCCGGTGGCTTTTCCCCACCCAAGTGCAGTGGATTTACAGGTCTCTGCCTATACAGGCACAGAAGCATAGACTTGTGAATCAATGACTGTGGGCGGGTAGAAGCTGTCGGGGACCCTTCTGTCCAAGAAGTCTCCTGTGTGGCTCGGTCCTTGGCGTCTAAAAAAGTATGTTTGTTGTTCCCTGAAATACTGCAGCATTTCAGCGTCAAATGTACCTGGCTGGGATAATACGGCCAATGCATGACACGTGCTTCCCTTGAGATAATACATCCAATGCCTCATACATGCTGCCCTGGGGATAATACAGCCAGTGCCTGATACATGTTGCCCTGGGGATAATACAGCCAATGCCTGATACATGCTGCCCTGGGGATAATACAGCCAATGCTTGAGACATGCTGTCCCTGAGGATAATACAGCCAATGCCGGATACATGCTGCCCTTAGGGATAATACTGCCAGTGACTCATGCATGCTGCCCTTAGGATAATATAGCCAATGCCTGATGCATGCTGTCCTTAGGATACTACAGCCAATGCCTGATGCATGCTGCCCTTAGGGATAATACAGCCAGTGCCTGATGCATGCTGCCCTTGGGGATAATACAGCCAGTGCCTGATACATCCTGCCCTTGGGATAATACAGCCAATGCCTGATGCATGCTGCCCTTGGGGATAATACAGCGAGTAACTCATGCATGTTGCCCTTGGGGATAATTCAGCCAGTGCCTGATGCATGCTGCCCTTAAGGATAATACAACCAGTTCCTGATGCATGCTGCCCTTGGGGATAATACAGCCAGTGCCTGATGCATGCTGCCCTTGGGGATAATACAGCCAGTGCCTGATGCATGCTGCCCTTGGGGATAATACAGCTAGTGCGTGATGCATGCTGCCCTTGGGGATAATACAGCCAGTGCCTGATGCATACTACCCTTAAGGATAATACAACCAGTGCCTGATGCATGCTGCCTTTGGGGATAATACAGCCAGTGCCTGATGCATGCTGCCCTTAGAGGCAAATTTATTATTTATTTTTTTTTAATTTATTCTAGAAACTTAAATACTGCACAGATCTAAATGTTCAGATGTGATTATAATGCCCACGTATTTAGAAAGCTGAGATGAGGAATTGTTTGCAGGATCCTCATATTGACGGATTGCCACAAAGTAGTTCAAGCTCCTGAGACCAAGTCTGTCAATAGAAATTAACCCACTAGTGCCTGCCAGACAGATATTTTCCTTGGATTGTCTGATGGCGCCCATAGTCACAACATACTCATGTTAGGAATTCTCCAGTGTCCCAGCACCCTCTCTGTACTTAGTGACCGCAGCGTAGCACCATGGTCCCTGCCGTCCATAGGAGCCTGCGGTCAGTGTAGATCTTATATATCGCGCACAAGAACTGAGCGCAGTAAATAGTTTTTTCATTTTTTTTAATTATCATACTTCTGTCTTTTCTTGCTTAAATAAAATGTTGTGCCTTACTATGATTCAGTATTATATATTTTATTTAGAGCGATGTATTATGGTGCAATTGTAGGGATTTTATGTACTGCATGTTAAGTACTTGTTTTATTATTGTAACACCGGCAGTTACTGGTGATTGTACGCCTTATGTTTTCTGAATAAATAGTTTAATGGCATGAAATACATTTTTATTCCATTTTTTTTTACCTTGGAATACAACTTCTAGGGTCCCAAAGAGAGTGGGGGCCCGGAGAAATTGTGCAGTTTGACTCCCCCGAATGCCGGCCCTGACTGTAACTAGGGCTTATCTTTGGAGTAGGGTTTATATTTCAAGCATAATCCAAAAATCCGGTAAAATTATGCTATGGCTTATTTTCGGGGTAGGTCTTTTTGGGGAAACACGGTAGTGCCGGATAGCATATTCCTAGGGTAAGTATTTTCAAGCAAATTTTCAGAATAATCTGTCTGAAAGCAATTTGTTCTATACTATTGATTTATACAAAGTTTGTTGAGAGTACAGTTCAAAGTTAAACAAAAGTGAGAAATCCGACTTTTATCCTATATGCTAATGCTTGCAAGTGCCAGAGTGCAGTTACACACCTGGTAAGTAAGTGTCCAGACTTTTCTCTGTAAGCCCTGCCTATAGTGAGCCCTTGGACTTAACTGATAGCTGAAATCTTGTGCATGCGCAGTGTAACCCTGACACCGCACATGCACAGTACTCGCCCTACTTGGGCAATGTTCTATTCTCAGTCTACAGCACAAAGAGGCGACATTTGAAGAGTAAGGCTATGTGCGCACGTTGCGTAAAAACATGCAGTTACGCTGCGCTTTGTAGCGCAGCGTAACTGCATGCGTCCTGCGGCCCCTGCACAGTCTATGGAGATTGTGCAGGGGCCGTGCGCACGTGGCGTCTAAGAGCGCAGCGCTTCTGCGCAAAAAGAAGTGACATGTCACTTCTTTCCTGCGCTTTGCCGGCAGCTCCTGCTCTGTCTATGGCAGGAGCTGCAGGCAGAGCGCATGGAATCGGCGCTCACTACGGACATTTCTGCAGCGATCTAAAGCGCACATGTGCTCTTCAGATCGCTGCAGAAATTTCTGCAGGGCTTGTACGCAACGTGCGCACATAGCCTAAGTCACTGATCATGAAGCCATGAGCAGGGATAATACTCTACCTGCACCATCCCGTGATTCCACAGCGCATGCGTAAGATTTTAGCTTTGAGTTACATGCAAAAGCAGATAATCAAAACCAAGGATTATCGAGGCCAGCCTAGGCATTTGCTTTTGCCTGGGACCACTCAATGTGTACTTGAGACCTTTTAACATATTCATATGCAAGAGTTCTCTCTTGTTAGATCTGTCAACCAAAAGCTATGGTTACACAGTTTTTTCCAAGCTCTTCTGTTCACGTCAAACATTTTACCACCTGTACTGATCTCATATACACTGGATGCAGGATCAGGTCACGCTTAGAGGTTTAGAACCATAGGACCAAGACCTGTTGGTTGTGGATCATTGCTACATTGTGAAATGGAAGTGTCCAGCGTCGTCTCTGTAACTGGTGATAGCGTCATTTGTTCTATCACTGTTCTCTTGGAATTGATACTTGTTCCTTTCTGTCTTCTGCACAAACATCCTAATAACAGTTAAATTCAGGAAACAACCTCAACAAAGTTCAGCATGCCATCACTTTTTTGGTACAACATTGTTGTCAGAATAGCTCACTTTCTGTCTATTAACTCCTTAAAGAGCACCAATCACCAGGATTTTCCTATATAACCTTAAGCCAGAGCTATACTGGCACTATCAAGATGATTCTATACATACCTGTAGTTGTCAGCTCGGATGTATAGTTTTTGAAACACAAGCAAGTAAAGTTTAAAAAATGTACAGCTTTTGATTGTCAGCAGCTGCCGATCAGCTGACAGCTGGGGTGGGGTTTGATAGTGATTAGTGCAAAGAAACAAATATCCAGCTCGCCCCAAGACGTCCGCAATCCTGGCAGTGTTGAAGAATGAGATCCCGCTGCTGTTCAGCGTCGGAGGCACAGGTGAACAAAGGAATGATCCAGCTTCACGTTTTCATAAAAACACAGACCGCTTGAATGAAAAACTTTTTAAAAAAACAAGGAATATTTTTCTTGTAATAAAGATAAGCCACAAAAGTATACCATCTCTGAGTCAGGAAAAATCCAAAGGCTCTTGAAACAGCACACCAGACGCGTTTCGAGCACATGGCTCTTAAACCTTGGTGAACAATGTATACAGCTCAAAAGATTGATATAGGGGAAACAATTAGTGTAACATCTGAACACCTGAAATCCCACAATCAACAATGACTCAGGTTGCAAAGGACTTTGAATAGAAATACTTTCAAAGAACATACAATAAAACCTTAAACATTGCAGTAAATATAAATATTCCATAATAATCAGCATAACACAAACATTTAAAGCATGATCAACTGATTTTTTTTTTTTCTTCCCAATTGAGAAATGTACATATTCTGCAGAAAAATGTCCACATTTATAATAACCAATTATTTCTTACCATGGAAGTTTAATTTCTGCGATAATATGAGTTTTTAATAAACTGAAAAGTTATCCTAAAGTCGGAGCTTATCTAGAAACAGTTCTCATACTATGGGGAAACATACAATGCATGGTCTGAACAGGGTGCAAGGATTGTTTTGTAACCATAAGTAATCCGACAAGTTTTTCTATGAAAAGGAATCATTTCTAGCCAGTGCTATACTGGCGCTATCAGGCTGATTCTATACATACCTGTAGTCAGCTTGGATGTATAGTTTCTAAAACACAAGCAAGTAAAGTTGTAAAATGTACAGCTTTTGATTGGCAGCTGCTGCCGATCAGCTGATAGCTGGGGTGGGTTTTGATAGTGATTCCCACCTTCCCGCCTGTCCGACCTCCCCCTATCTTTTTGACCTAGCTGACAATTAAAGGTATGTATAGAATCAGCATGATATCGCCAGTATAGCACTGGCTTTAGGTTATATAGGAAAATCCTGGTGATTGGTGCGTGTTAAGGGCCGGGCGACTTTTCATTTTTGCGCTTTCATTTATTTCTACCATTATTCCAAGAGCCATAACTTTTTTATTTTTCCATCGATATAGCCGTGTAAGGGCTTGGGGTTTTTTTTTTTGCATGACGAGTTGTACATTGTCTATTTTACTAATATGATGGAATTTTTTTTCCCACTTACTATTACCCGTGTGTAAAAATAAAAATTAAAAAAAGAAAAAAAAAATGGATTTCTGCAATTGTCTTTTATTTACTGTGTTCAAATTTTTCATATATGACTTGGCAATATGATTCTCCAGGTCAGTACAATTACAGTACATATATACGGTAGTTTTTTGTTTTATTTAAGTGGTGAAAACAATTCAGAAATTATGAAAAAAAAACAAAACATTTTTGCTTGTGTTGCGACTTATGATGTTTAACCTGTTATAACAATTTCTTCTGTTGTTGCGTCTGCCAAATATAACAATTCTGGCATTTTGATTTTTTTTTTCTCTTTACTGTTTACCAATCAGATTATTTTATTTATATTTTGATACATTGGACTTTTACAAAAGCAGAAATACCAAATATCTGTTGTTGTTTTTTTGATTGTGGTAAAAGGGGGGGGGGGTGATTTGAACTTGTTTTTTTTTTTCTTCAGATTTTTGTAAAACACCTTTTTTTTTTTTCTTCCTACTTTTAAACAGTAATAGGCCCCTTAGTGGACTTGAACTTTCAATAGTCTGATTGTCTGTTCTATATACAGCAATGCCACAGCATTGCTGTATGCAGAAGAAATCACAGTCTCCTATAAATGCCAGCCACTGGCTTGCTTTCATAGAAGTATTGTGATGACCGACACAGGGATCATCAGCTGACCCCTGGCTGTTATGATAATCATCAGCGTCCCATGATTGCATCGTGAACATGTCGTTGAGGGCACATATTCCATAGGGAAAAAAAACCTGGTGACAGATTCCCTTTAACCCTTTTACGACTAATGACGTAGTATGTCCTTCATTAGTCGTCTACCTGCCTTTGATGCAGGCTTTCATCCGCCTCTAATCGCTCTGCCCGCTGCTATTAATCTATTAAATCTCTGACCACGGCATTTAACGTGCGCTGGCAAGGGGGTGCACTGTTCTGTGCCCTCTTTGGCACACCCGTGTTGCTATTTCAGGATGTCGATGTGTTATCATGAAACCCAGGGGTCAGCTGATGACTCCCGTGCCTGTCATGACGGGTATTCAGTGAAAACTAGCCCACGGCCTGTGTTCATAGGATAATGTAATTTCATCTATATACAGCAATTCCGTGACATTGCTGTATATAGAACAAGTGATCAGACTGTTGCAGGTTCAAGTCCCCAAATGGAACTATTACATGCAGTACAAAGTAGAAAGAAAGTTTTAAATATAAGCTTTGTGTATTTATTTAATTTTTAATGTGGTAAAAAGGGGGTGATCCCTTTTTACCACATTAAAAATTAAGAAAATACACATATTTGATATTGCCACATTCGTAAAAGGCCGATCCATCAAAATATAAAATAAGTTAATCTGATTGGTAAACAGCGTAACGAGAAAAATCTTCAAAGTTGTGACTAGGGATGAGCGGGCCCGTAGAAGTTTGGTGGGTTCAGCCGAACTTTAAATTAAGATCAGTTCAGGACCCAGACTTGATCTGAACCCGAATGGAAGTCACTAATTGGGCAGTTTGGGTCTCTGCCCACATGAAGCCAGCCATAAACAGATCACTTTCAGGGGAGGGTGAACAGGGGTTTTCCATTTTTTTTTTGGGGGGGGGGGGGGAGGGAGTGCACACTACATCCGATCACACTTTTGTTACCACCAGTACGAGCCGTTCAAACACTGCAAGCGGCTCACGCTGGGCTGAGCACAGAGCGTACTTGAGCACAGTGATGCTCATGCAAGTGGTGATTATTCGTAATGCATCCGAACCTTTTTTTTTTTTTTTTTTATTTTGTAAAGTCTGTGTTTGATATGAACACAGATTCTTGGTCCGCCCATCTCTAGTCGAGACATAAGCAAGATTTTTTTCTTTTTTTTTTCGTCTTCAAAATTTGAGATTTTTTTTCACCAGTTAACAAACATGTATAGTTTTTGTTTTATTTATCTACATAATTGTACTGACTAGAGAATTATACTGTTAACTCAGTTTTATGGTAAAATGAACGCTGTAAAAAAAGAAAAAAAAAGAATTTGACTTTTTTTTTTTTTGCTATTTTGCCACACTTGGAATTTTGGTTCCTGCTTACCATTCCATCATATGATCAAATGAAGGGTGTCATTCAAAAGTACGTGACGCCCCGGACTATCAGGTCGTCACAGGGTACTGCGCAAACTGCCCTTATGTGCAGTATTCCAAGTCCCAGGAGGACAGCCGGCAACCAAGCACTATCACCGGTCTGGGACCGAAAGAACGACGGGGTACACGGATCCTAGGTCGGGGAGTAGCTTCAGGCAACCCGACAATTAACCTGAGGAGAATGGAGCCTTTATGATCTGTTCCCACCCGTTCCAGAATCTGGGCATTAGCGCAACGAGGAGGATAGGACTTTCCAATCCAAAACGATCCAGAAAATCCCCTGAGCCCTGATAGCAAGCTCCCACACTTAGCCATAGTGGGGTGCGGGACCCGGCAAGTTCCATACTACTAGGCCACCACGTTGAAGTTACACTTAGTGCCAGGAGGCAGGTCACGGATCACCAGGCAACACTATAAGGGACGGGACCCGGACGAGCTCCCCTCAGCGGCACCCAGAGAGTTGGTTTACCCGGTTGTCAGCGTCTGCTTATTGACTGAGTACAAGAGTGACCCCTGCATCCCACAGCATCCCCCACACTGAGTCCCGGGACATTCCCCCTACCTGTGGAGGGCTACGACACCTTGCTGCCCCACTTCATCACCCCGGGTACTCCCAACGGCAGTGGCGGTACTCCCCAAATTACTGTACACCACAGGTGGCGTCACCAACTATATATATCAACTCCCCTGTAAATACCTCCTTCATTTGAGTTGCCGCACGACCCCGGGTCCGGAGACCCTCGAGCCACAGCGAACCCGGATCCGAGTAGCTCGGCTGCTCCCACGGGGGCAGTACAAGTACAACTCATCCCACAAAAAAACAAGTCCTCACACAGCTATATCAACAGAAAAATAAAAAGGAAGTTATGGCTCTTAAAATAAGGGAAGGGAAAAAAAAACAAAGCGCAAAGACGAAAAAAAATTGCCTCATCCTTAAGAGGTTAAACAGTATTGACAAGATCAGGTTTTACACAGGTTAGTAATTCAACAGTGGAGGTTCACATAAGATACGGTATCCACTATTGTCTTTCACAATAAGGCCAGGTCTGGTCAGGGAACAGTCTGGTTCCGAGCCGGACTTGACCAGGACGCTGAACCCCATATAATTCTAAGGGACCTGAATTTAAGTCTTATAAAATGGTTTTAGTAACAGCTAGGGGGCAACAAAATTAGAACAATTAAACTAATCGAGTTTCTGCGCGGTGTCACACTGCTTCTAGATCCGCTCATTAAATCTCATGAATATTCACTGCTTCCCCGGCACCTCCTTTGTGCCAGCATCTGTGATCAGTTGCATTCAGACTGCTGACGTCTGTTATTGGTTGCCTTCACACTAGCTGTCTGGGTCCCAAGTGGAGTGTAAAAATAAAAAATTGAAAAAAATGGCGTAGCGTCCCCTGTATTTTGATACCAAATGCACGTGTGTTGTCTTGGCTGTGTATTATAGAATCATAGAATGTTAGAGTTGGAATGGACCTCCTGGGTCATCTAGTCCAACCCCCTGCTCAAAGCAGGATTCACTAAATCATCCCAGACAGATGTCCGTCCAACCTCTTTTTAAAGACTTCCATTGAAGGAGAACTCATCACCTCTCGTGGCAGCCTGTTCCACTCATTGATCATCCTCACTGTCAAAAAGTTTTTTCTAATATCTAATCTGTGTCTCCTCCCCATCAGTTTCTTCCCATTGCTTCTAGTCTTTCCTTGTGAAAATGAGAATAAAACTGATCCCTCTACCGTGTGACCGCCTTTAAGATATTTGTAGATCGCCATTAGGTCTCCTCTCAGTCTTCTCATTTGCAAGCTAAACAATCCTAAATCCTGTAACCGTTCCTCATAGGACATGGTTTGCAGACCGGTCACCATTCTGGTCACTCTCTTCTCTGAACTTGCTCCAATTTGTTGATGTCTTTTTTTAAAATATCAAATATTAATTTTTATCATATCAAAATATGAGGGACCCAAGTGGCTTTTTTTTTTAAATTATTTAAATAATTTATAAAAACGACATATGGTCCCCCCCCTCCTCCCCACATTTTGATACCCAGCCAAGATGAAGCAAACTGCTGTGGGCTGGCATTCTGAGGCTAGGGAGGCCCATGGTTACTTTTCCCTCAATAGCCTAAAATTAGCACTCTGCAGCTGCCCCAGAATTGGCACATGCATTAGATGCGCCAATCCTGGTGCTTTACCCTGCTCACCCCAATTGCCCTGGTGAGGGTAATATGAGGAGTTAATGACAGCTGTGATTACTAATTAGTAATCGTGTAAGACAAAATAAACACAAAACAAAGAAAGTCCTTTAATTTAAAAAAAAAAAAGGCTACTCTCTCCAATTTATTACTCTCAAAACACCCCTGCAGGTCCGACGTAATCCATACCACGACATTCCACGATGATCCAAGTTCTGCTCCAGCTGAGGTTGCAGTGTGCGGTCACATTAGAAAATATGACCGATAACTACGGAATGAGGGACACTGACAAAGCTGCAGCTGTGAGAGTGGTGACGTCAGTGATTTCACCTGAAGGCACAGCTGGCGGTTCCACCAGTACCCAAACTGTGACCTCAGGTAAATTTTATGAACTCACTTGAGGTTAACTTAATACTGGATTACTGGTTTAGGCATAGGACTCATAGGACATGTACTCATAGGACATGGTTTGCAGACCGGTCACCATTCTGGTCACTCTCTTCTCTGAACTTGCTCCAATTTGTTGATGTCTTTTTTTAAAATATCAAATATTAATTTTTATCATATCAAAATATGAGGGACCCAAGTGGCTTTTTTTTTTAAATTATTTAAATAATTTATAAAAACGACATATGGTCCCCCCCCCTCCTCCCCACATTTTGATACCCAGCCAAGATGAAGCAAACTGCTGTGGGCTGGCATTCTGAGGCTAGGGAGGCCCATGGTTACTTTTCCCTCAATAGCCTAAAATTAGCACTCTGCAGCTGCCCCAGAATTGGCACATGCATTAGATGCGCCAATCCTGGTGCTTTACCCTGCTCACCCCAATTGCCCTGGTGAGGGTAATATGAGGAGTTAATGACAGCTGTAATTACTAATTAGTAATCGTGTAAGACAAAATAAACACAAAACAAAGAAAGTCCTTTAATTTAAAAAAAAAAAAGGCTACTCTCTCCAATTTATTACACTCAAAACACCCCTGCAGGTCCGACGTAATCCATACCACGACATTCCACGATGATCCCAGTTCTGCTCCAGCTGAGGTTGCAGTGTGCAGTCACATTAGAAAACATGACCGATAACTACGGAATGAGGGACACTGACAAAGCTGCAGCTGTGAGAGTGGTGACGTCAGTGATTTCACCTGAAGGCACAGCTGGCGGTTCCACCAGTACCCAAACTGTGACCTCAGGTAAATTTTATGAACTCACTTGAGGTTAACTTAATACTGGATTACTGGTTTAGGCTAGCTGTGCAAGTTGAGTATTTGGTTGCAAAAATTTCTGCTTCAAATCTGCATTTCCTGGCAGAAAAACACTTCAAAAACACATTAAAACCACGTCATGTTTTTGGTGCATTTTTCTGCCAGGTGATGCAGATTTGGTGCAGGGTTCTGCCCCAAATCTGCATCACGTGGCAGAAAAATGTATCAAAACCGTATCGCATTTTTTGGTGCATTTTTCTGCAACCAAATACTCAACATGCGCACATAGCCTATGCCGGTAATGCGACATTGACGTTACAGCTGGGGTAGAGTGGGAACCGTCAGCTGTGAACTCACTGACATCAATAACCTCACAGCTCTGGTTCTGTCAGTGTGTCCCAGACCCAACAGTGCTCAGTTGCGTCTTTTCTTTCAAATCGAATTTTATTGTAGCTATTATTATTATTTTCATCATTACAGAAACAAACCTTCCAAAGTTATGTACAAAACAAATCAGGTTTTGGTTTGTTGGGATACACAATGAACAAAGTGATAACACAAAAGGATTAGGGATGATCGAATACCACAAATATTCGGCTCCGCGAATATTCGCCGAATAGATAGCCGCTATTCGACTATTCTCGAATATTCGATGCGCAATGTAAGTCTATGGGAAACTTGAATAACAAGTATTCGGCCTTCCCATAGACTTACATTGCGCATCGAATATTCGCATAACGGCGACCTATTCGTCAGATATTCGCGAAGCCGAATATTTGTGGTATTCTATAATCCCTAAAAAGGATATCTTAAGAACTGGATAATCACATTTGATTTAAAAAGATTGAGCCTTACAAGGCCAAAATACCAAAAAGGCTTGATTCAGCAAACCTTCATAACTGAGAAAAACTGACCTGAAAGAAAGGCAGAGAGTGAAAGTACGAGATCAAGATCAGATACAAGAAGATCAGAGAAAAGTAGGGAAGAGGAAGTACAGAAGAAGAAAAGAAGTCCTGCAAGAGCGGCCCAACCCCTAACATGCCCCAGCATCCCCATCCAATCCACTAAATCACCTCAAAATCCACAGCTGAAACCCCAGGGAGTCAGTTGCGTTTTTTAATGTGACCGCACACTGCAGCCTCAGATGTAGTAGAGCCCGGATCGTCATGTTTGGATTACGTTAGAGCTGCAGGGGTGTTTTGGGGGTTAATTGGCGAAAGATGGGGGGGTTTGTTTTCTTTTAATAAAGGATTTTTTTGTGTTTTGATTTACCATTAGTGACATGATTAGTAGGGGTAGACCCCTACCCATTACTAATTCAGAGCTTCGTTGCTGGTGTGTGCTTGCTTTTTTTTTGTTTTTACAAACCCCTTATCACCCCAATTGCCACCACTTCAGGGCAATCGGGATGGGTTGAGTAAAGCGCCAGGATTGGCGTATCTAATTAATACACCAATTCTGGGGTGGCTATGCGCTCTTTTTAGGCTTGGCAGAGCCCAATAACCATGGGCTTCCCCAGCCTCAGAATATCGGCTTCCAGCTGTCTTATTTTTGGCTGGGTATACAAATTGAGAGAGTACTGCACGCCAGTTCTTGTTAATTATTTATTTAAAAATTGGAGGGGGACCCCACCTGGGGTTCCTTGTATTTTCATACACAGTCAAGATAACACACACAGCTAGGTGCTGCAGCCTCCAGCTGTCTGCTTTATTTGTGCTGGGTATCAAAATACGGGGGACACTATGCCATTTTTTTCCAATTAATTTATTTTTACACTCCACTTCGGGGACTCAAGCAGCGAGTGTGTGGGAAACCAATCACAGACACCGGCATGCTGGCAGTTTGACTGCAACCAATCACAGACTCTTGTCACAGAGGGTGGGCGGGGAAAGCAGTACATATTCATGAGATTTAATGAGTGGACCCGGAAGCAGTGTGACAGCAGCACGGAAACTCTGTAAGTATAATTGTTCTGCTTTAATCCCCATTTTGCTTCCTTTTTCATTTTTTTTTATCCGGATGGCTGAACCTGCACAGGGTCTGTGCGTGGATCCTCTGTGTCTGGTACGGACCCCGACCTTTACAGTTTGGGTTCACCCATCTCTGCACAAAATCACTGATGCAAAATACTGACCAAATCCTAACGCCTTCTGTTTTGAAAGGACTGATAGGAGAAGGTGGAGATTTTTTTTTTTTCATCAGACAAAAACTGACGAAGTTGATGGAAAGTGCAGATGAAACACATTCAATTGATGAATTTCTGGTGCAAGAAAATCACTGACTTGTGCATGATGCCTTATGGGAGGAAGTTAGTGTAGCGCCCCTGAAGCCATCAGGATGCTACAAGGTTCTGCATCCCCACAAGGATGCAGGGCCTACGCCCTAGGGCCCCAGAAGACCAGTGCCAGTAACAACAAAAACCCAGGTATTCCCAGTTTTCTCCAACAATCCCCCATACAATGGTACATAGCTAGGGTCGGACCAATGGATGGCCGCCTAGAGATGGAGCCACTCCAGTCCACTAGTTGACCAGATGGGAGGGGCAGAATGTGGAGTGTAGTGTGTGTCAGAGGAGGAGAGGAGTGAAGGTGGACATGAGGAGACGTTCTGACTCGGGTTAACAGTAACCTGGTACCCAGGAGAGTAGTTGCCAGTGAAGTACGGTGGAGTACTCCCAGAACTAGGCACCGACGGGGTACAGGACCCTAGGACAGGAAAGAGCTCCAATCCTACCTGTTAACCCCTGCACAGCGAGGGAACCATCAAGGACCTCGCTGACCCTAAAAATCCGAAAACTCAGTAGCAAAGGGAGAACCGGGCACAGGACCAGAGACTCCAACCCCACAGGGTTCATGCTACAGTCAGGCGGACAGAAATGGACAAACCATCGGACGGGGACCCCCAGTTGCTCTACGCAACGGGGACCCATTTACCAGAGACAGGTGCAGGGGAAGAGGATACCAGAGTACTAAACTGGGACCTGGAGGTGAAACCAGCCGGCCTCTTGTAACCAGTTACCACCAACCAGCAGTGAGTAAAAACCAGTTGCATTATACCTCTGTGTGGACTACCTTATTCCGACGCCCGGCACATCACCCATCCTCTGGAGCCCGGCGCTGCTTGCGGGGGGGTCTACCATCCATTCTGCAATTAACACCAGCCCCAAAAGTGACATACTGCAGCGGCGGCTCCATACCTATAGCCACAACACCGCAAGTGGCGTCACATATGAACACTAACCTAAATCCCCTGTAAATACACCCCCATTACAAAAAGGGCCCAGGGCACGGAACCGGGCAACGGCCACCACCGTGACATTCCCAACACATATACCGCCCGGAACGGAGTACCTCATATCCCTGGGCGCAACATTAGTAGTGGTGAAACCAAAGTTGGGCATGGCACCATTATTTGATTAATTCATTTTTATGCTGATTGCACAAGTCAACCTGATGTACTGATGCTTCACAATTGGGAGCTGTCAGCGGTTTATTCTCTTCGTCCTGATAGGGAGAAAGAGGTTAACGCTTGTTCCCATAAGGGTGGAAACACACCTATGCATGTAAAATCGGTCCGACTAGGCTGGAAAAAACTCGGCTGATATTTGTTCACGTTAGGTCAGAGTGCAACGCAAGTGCTATGCTTGTTTTGAATAATTTAATGATTTGACTCGCGTGTGTGATGAGATTGAGATGCATGTTTCCTGCAACATCTTAACAAAATTAATTCGATTACACATGTGTCAGATAATTAACCTTTGGAAATGTGATGTCACATCCATCTGTTGAATAATGAATGAGCGAAGTTATTGCCACACTCGCAAATTGGAACGCTGGTTCGCGTGTGTGATCCTTCTTTAAACACGCTTCCATAGGGAATCATTGTGAAAAATGGTATGAGAAAGTCGCAAAAAAGCAGCATGCTGCAATTTTTTTCTCAGTCCGATTTGGACTGAGAAAAAAAAAACGCAGATGAGAGCTGAATCATTCACTAACATGTGTCCGATTCCAATGCGAGATTTTCTCGCATTGCACTACTGCGAGAAACTCGCAAGTGAGAAGCCGCCCTAAGAAGTATCTTGATAAGTATCTGACCTTAATGTGAAAGACACAACAATAGATACTAAGTTTAAGGTTAAAGTCTGGTTTACACCAGAAGATCTATCGTGCGATAGATCGTCGGGGTCACGGTTTTTGTGACGCACATCCGGCATCGCTCGCGATTCCGGCCTGTGTGACACCTCCTAGCGATGCAGTATCGCTCACAAATCGTGAGTCGTGTACTGCTCGTTAGGTTTCATAATATCGTTTAATTTAATTGTTCATCGTTCCCAGGGTAGCACACGCCGCTCCGTGTGACACCCCGGGAATGATGAACAGCAGCTCACCTGCGTCACGCGGCCGCCGCCGGCTATGTGAAGGAAGGAGGTGGGCGGTATGTTTACGTTCCGCTCATCTCCGCCCCTCCGCTTCCATTGGCCGGCGGCCGTGTGACGTCGCTGTGACGCCGAACATCCCTCCCACTCCAGGAAGTGGACGTTCGCCGCCCACAGCGAGGTCGCACGAGAGGTAAGTACGTGTGACGGGGGTTACCGACTTTGTGCGACACGGGCAGCGATTTGCCTGTGATGCGAAAAGGACGGGGGCGGGTACGATCGATTGTGAAATTGCACAATCGGTCGTACCGTGTAAAGCAGCCTTAAGTCTGATGTGGATCTCCTTTGAGTCACTGGCCTGTACATAAAAACCTATAATTGTGAATGCAAAACCATCCTGCAAAGGACATTAAGTTTGATCCATTTAATGCTGTCTTGTCTTATGTCAAAGTGGTTGTGTACTAAACATAGCAAAAAATAAAACAAAAAAAAATGCCATTTTTTAAGATTGTTTCTTAACTTTTGCAAACTTGAGTATTGTGCTTGCTCTGGGATTACCATGGCTGCTTTAAGTCATGTGACCTCAATGTGTCCTTATATGTCAATTCATAGAACAAGTGGAAGAAATCGTGGCAACCACAGAGCAAGCACTATTTTCTTTTTAATAGTTATTAAATCAACAGAAACAGCAATACTTAATTATTGGTCTGTTCATAGAACGATTTTCAGATCCCATTAACACACATCTTGTTTCCTCACTGCTTCCACACTGGAAATCTGCAGTAATGTAACCCTCTTGTATCTGCTTTTTGAAAAAGCAGAAGAGGTAGTAGTGTAAGATGTAAAGGTAGAAGGATCAGACTACAAGATTAGTTGTCTGTAACCATTGAGACACATAGGTCTGCATGAGAGCTGTAAACACAAAACAGATAGTTTGTTTTTTAATTTTAGGTGCAGGGTAGCAATAAAAATTAGTTGGATATAGCATTAAATTGATTGTCCGGTCAATATCTACAAGTTTGCAGTCACACTATGTAACTGCAGACTTGTGAATCCTCACATTTTGTGCTCTTTGAGGTTTTGACGATTTCAGAGCCAGCAACGATGGTCATGTGGCAGCGAGTATGCGATATACATACTCCCAGCCAGAATCCAACTAAATGGGTGTAGCCTTGCTTGATACATTTGAGTGTGCTAAAACAGCCTAGTCGCATTCTGGCCGGGAGTATGTACTGTGTTTTTCCAAAAATTAGCCCTCCCATAAAAATAAGCCCTAGCAGGGATTTTTAGCATTTTCGGTGCAAGGGTTAAATATAAGTGTAGCGCCCCACGGGGCAGGTGTTTTAACCTACTCATTGCTGGGCCATCGACTGTCGTTGTCACGGGCGGCCTAACCTGTCTCCATTGCCCCGAGGCATATAGAACATGGTAGGGGAGAGATGTAGGATGTAGTAGTGAGGTGAATGTCTTGACGCCACCTGTGGTATGCAGCCAGGTAATCGGCCGCCGCTGCTGTCACTGTCTTCCGGGGCGGATGATAGTAGCATCCAGGCTTGGTATCGCTTCCCACAGGTGGAGTGGGCCCCGGGGAGGATGATGACGGGAGTAGTAATGGCAGGCGCCGAAGCGCGGAGCGGCAATACTGGGAATGAAGAGACAGGGTCTATGGCTACGGTTCCAGGTTGTTTCCTCCCTTTTTGTGCAGTGCCGCTCACCCGGGTAATGCCGGTCACTTGCTGTGATGGGCTCCGTCGAACCCGAATCCTTCAGAGATCAGTCCGGTGTGGTGTTCAGTGGGTTCCCTCCTTGAAGCTCCTGTGTAGTGGATCCCCTGGCTTGAAGCTACTTGGGGACCCGGGTTTTCACGAGTAGTATATGCAGGTGCTGCAGTTCCGCTATGGGGTCTGGCGTTAACCGAAACCCCGGATCCTCTCTGGGACTGTGCTTTAGGGCACTGTGTGGGCAGGGAAGCTTGAGAGTTTTCCCATCCAGGCAGATTCTGGAAAACGAATGTGGAGTATGATCTTCCCTAGGGTCCTGCCGCCCTGAGTGGCGCCGATTCCGAGGGGAGCAGATGCACTCTCCCCATGGCAACCGTGTTAACTCTCCTTTCTCCCACCGGAGCACCTGTGAGACATGTCTGCTCCTTTTTTCTCCTTCTGGCGAACTTTCTACTGTTGTGTTGGCTCATGACTCCCCCTGCTAGCTGCACCTCCCTCCTCCCAGGTCCTAAGCTAATGGGACTGGGGCTCCTGTATGAGGGCATCCTGTAAATGCCTCTCTGTAGGCAACCCCTTTATTACTCGACCCTAGCCCAGTCCCCAGTGGGAACAGGGGCAACCTGGTGTTTATCTGAGTGTGTAAGTGGTGAAACCGGGACTGACCTCCTCAGGATCCAGGTTTAGCATTACACCCAAATTTGGGTGCAATACTCTGCGGCGACTGAAGCCTCAGGGGTGCCACAAACTCTACCCTGAAAATAAGCCCTAGTTGCAGTTCAATAATGAAGTGTCCATGCAGCTAAAAAAAGTTAAATACTGCAGGACACTTCATTTTAGACAGTTGACACCCCGCAGTCCTACTCGCCAGACGCCGAGCGGAAGGCCCTGTAGTGATCGCACCCCTATACACATCAGATTGCGCACACATTTAAATGCACACCCACACACCAGATCGCGCTTGCGCACACACACAAGACACATCACGCACACACACAAACATCAAATCACACACAATCACACATCACTGTCAGATCACACTCACCACATCCAGCAATACTGATTTCTTTGGGCCGGCAGAAAATCCTGAGACGCAGTGCGGTGGAACGCATTTAACCTGCAGTGAAATGCATCAATGTGTTCCACCACTGGGTCCCCCATGCGTTCCACTGCACTGCGTCCCATCTTTCCTCGCTGGCTGGAAGCAATCATTTTTGACGGATGTGGTGAGTATGTGTGTGCGATCTGATGTGTGTGCATGTGCGATCTGATGTATGTGAGTGTGTCGGCCAGAAGCAAGGCATGCAGCATGGCGCATATGTCGCGGGCGGGGAGGGGACGCTGCGCTCACCCACTGCTTGGGTCTGGCTGCTGCTGCTGGTCGCTCGGTCGGTGGCTCGAGCGGTGGGCCGGATCCCGGGGACTCGAGCGGCGCTCCTCGCCCGTGAGTCAAAGGGGTGGTTTGGGTGTAGGGATATTGTCCGTGACGCCACCCACGGTTTGTGGTGAGGTTGGGACACCACCGCTGCTCTGTACGGGGATCCTGGGAGCGTTGGCAGGGAGCAGCTGAGATGTTTTCTCCCCTCCGTGGGTAGGGGGTTTTTGGTGGTCCCGGGGCCCGGTGGTGGAGGTCGGAAGGTGGGTTGCGGGGCCTGGCCGGGTGCAGGGTCGCGGGGCAGCGCAGTGCCAGACGGCACGGTGGTACTTACTCAGCCAGTAACGCACACGGAGTCTCTGGTAAAACAAACGGCTGGATGGACGAGTCCCATAGACGGCTGCGGCGGTCACTCCCGGTAGGTTGGCGGTAACTGTCTCTCCCTGCACCGGTGTTCGGTCTCGGCCCCAATGGCTTCCCACTGATAGCCCGCTCCCCAGCAGTATGTTGGCTAAGGGAGCCCTTCCTTTGCCCACAGGCTCTGGCCCTGGGAGCTCTAGCTCTGGCGGTAGCTTTATCTCCCTCACGGTTTGGACGGTTGCCTTCAGTCGGGTCTTTACTGCTGGGAAACCCCGGAGGTTCCCGTCGCTGACGTATTTGACCGGTTTACGGCGACTCCTAGCCTGGTCGGGGTCCGTAGGCCCTGCCGGATGGTGCTGTCGTCTCTTCGCTCCCCGGTTCGGTACGGCGGGCCACCACCCGTCCCCAGTCCTCACGGTTGTGCGTCAATCGGCCACTCCTGCAGACGGTCACCACCGTCTGCCAACCTTGCTGTCAGGTGCCCGGGCCACGTACCCGGACACGGCCAGTCAGTTACTCCACTACTACTTCCTCACTCTACAACTCCTCAAACTGTTCTGTCTTTTACCGCCTCCAGGACTGTGAACTCCTCGGTGGGTGGAGCCAACCGCCTGGCTCCGCCCCCACCTGGTGTGGACATCAGTCCCTGGAGGAAGGCAACAAGGATTTGTGTCTGACCTTGATGTTCCTAACCGGGGTGTAGGGTGTGTTGTTGCAGTACCTGTGACGTCCTGGCTTGTCCAGGGCGCCACACATACCTGCTGGAAGTGCCCCCTGAAGATCACAGGAGGACGTGTAGCCACACAGACGTCCGGGGTCTGGAAAGTATGAGTCTCCTGGGAAGTGGGGGCTCTGCTTTTTGGGGGGGGAAACTTACCCCAACCATGTTTCTTCAAAAATAAGCCCTACTCCCAAAAATAAGCCCTAGTGCTTTTTTTTGGGGAAAAAAAAACAGTATAAAACAGGGTCTTATTTTTGGAAAAACATGGTATATCATATACTTCCTGCCATGTGACAGTCATTGCCGGCTCTGAAATCGGTGAAACCTCACAGTGCACTTAATGTGAGGAATGACAAGTCTGCAGTTACATAGCGTGACACACAGAGTGACTGCAGACCTGTGGAGTTAGACTGGACAACCCCTTTAAAGCTGGAGCTACACAGTGATTTTGACCATGATGCAGATCAAAGTTTGCATGGTTGCGGTACCCTAAGGCCCGTTTCACACGTCAGTGAAAAACACAGACGTTTTTCACTGGCGTGTAAAACACGCACATGTCCCTGCGTGTGCCGTGAATCACGGCACACGTGGGTTGTCTAAGTGCAATCCGGGCTCCGTTCTCCGTGGCCCGTGATTGCACTTGGTAATCAACTCACCTGTGCCCGCTCCCGCTCTCCATGGTGCTGATCGCTCCCGCGGTGCAGCATCCGGCCGGCGCTGACCCCTGCAGCAGCTGCTTCCGGGTCGGCTGTGTCGCGCATAATGAATATGCGCGACAATAATGAGCCGGCTTAGAAGCAGCAGGGAGAACGGGCTGCAGAGGACATCGCTGGACGCCGGGTGAGTTAAAATGTTTTTTATTTTAAAAGCACGTTTTTTTTCTGGCACGTGTTTCATGGACCACACCACTGCGTGGTCCGTGGGACATCAGTGATGCCAGAAAAAAATGGACATGTCTCCGTGCGGCAATCAAGCACACGCGGGTACGCCGCACGGAGACACGTGCAGTGAAAAATCACTGACGTGTGAGCAGACCCATTCATTATAATGAACAAACGTACCAGAATCACTGACGTGTGAAAGGGGCCTAAGGATCACAATACAAACTAATTCACTTGCATTGAGCTGCGATTTAGCAGCAACACATACTGTAACGATCTTTAGCTGCCGAGTCTCAGCCACCATGTAACAGTTGCCTAAATCACACTACAGTTTTGTGACCTAATGAATTATTTATTATGTGTCCACAAGACTTATTGAGCCTTGTGAGTGGAGCCTTATCTGACCTTGGGCCTCCTCCCCACAGCGCGCAATCAGTCATGGAGCTAAAGTCTGAGGATATTGGCAGCACAGCCAAGGTCATGAAGGGAACACAAACTCCTAGTCCAAACATAACCACAACCAGTGAGAAAAGTGAAATTATAGTATAATGACCGGACCAGTGAGGGCCACCGAGCAGGAGAAAAGAGACTTTTATATAGTAAGAGGACTTCATGCAAAAGGCAAATATCAGATCTGTGTAAGGCTAAGTTCACATTTCCGTTGATTTGTATCAGTCACATGCGTCGCTTGACGCATGTGACTGATGCGCTGTTCAACGCTGTACAACGGATGACAAAGAACAGAATTCTTTGTCGGATTCCGTTGTGTGCGGGGGGCGGAGTTCGGGGGCAGAGCCAAGCGGGGGGCGGGGCCAGGCGCTGAGGATGTCAGTGGAAGTGCTGCGGTCTGCATGGCTGGGGACAGGTGAGTGTATGTGTGAGTGAGTGTGTGTATGTGCATGTATGTATGTATGTATGTATGTATGTATGTGTGTGTGTGCACATGCAAAGTGCGGGAGGGGGCGGAGCCGAGCAGGGGGCGGGGCCAGACGAGGGTGTCAGTGCTTGTCTGCATGGCTGGGGACAGGTGTGTGTGTGTGTGTGTGTGTGTGTACATACATGTGCGGAGTGCGGGAGGGGGCGGGGCCGAGCGGGGAAGTGTCGGCCTCCCTGCACACGTAACCAGCCTAAATATCGGGTAACAGCAAAGCACCCGATGTTTACCTTGGTTACCCGATATTTACCTTGGTTACGGGCCTACACCGCTTAGCGCTGGCTCCTTGCACCGTAACCAGGGTAAATATCGGGTAACCAACCAAAGCTGGTGACGTGTGCAGGGAGCCAGAGAGCATGCGCAGCGAAATCCGACGGATCTCGCTGCTCAAAAAACGTTACATGCTGCGTTCCCCCCGCCCGGCGGTCAGTCGTTCCACGACTGATCAGTCGGGCGGAGGGTGCAACGCAGCATCATCAGTCACAATCCGCTGCTCATACAAGTCTATGGGAGCAGCGGAATCCGCTAAACGGATTCCGCTGTTTACAAGAGCAGCGGATTGTGACTGATAGATTTTAGCGGAAATGTGAACTTAGCCTAAGGCAGGAAAATCTGCTGCGCCAAACTGTGCAAACAGCCCATCATGAAAAGGAGAGGTTATTACTGTGATGACCAGGAGTGTTACCACTAATGTGTATTTACAGTATGAGAGCACAGGGGGAACACCTTCTGGGTAAATAAATCAGGAAAACTCAGGACTGTATTTTCTTGTGCATATTACAGCTACAACAATTCCGAGCCTGATTACAGGCACCATAGACATAAATGTGAAGTGGCGTTACTTCAGGTCACGAGACCAGTGGCCAGGCTGAGAAAATGCAGCTCCAATACAAAACCGTGTGAAAAAAAGCTTTCACATTGTTTTCAGAGGATGGGGTATATAGTTCGGGGCAGACAGTGACTGCTTGTGTCCTCTGTGCAAGGAATATATCTAGGCCCATCTCCTTCTACGGCTACAAATCTACAGATTATGTAATATATCATTTTTTATATATAATATATATATCTACACACAGTGTGTATATATAGTCTCCTCTCACTATGTATATTACCATCCCTTATTAAATAGTGCTCTCTCTTGTTATGTACAGCACTGTCCCTTTCATAGTCCCTTTCTTGTTATTTATAGTGCCCTGTCTTTTATTTCCTAGCATTTTTTCATGTTAGATATAAAATGACATGACTGCTGATGAAACATGGTAAAGCTTCTTTTGTAATGGAGGAGGCTGATGGACTGGTCACATGCTGCTGCATCCACAGTCATTTTATATCTAACAAGAGAGGACTATGTAATAGAGAGGGCGCTGTGAATAACAACAATACTATGTAAGGGACTGTGCTAGACATAAGTGATAATCCTATATAATAATGGACCGTGATGGATATAAGAGGACACTATATAATAAGGGATGGCAACATGCATAACTAAAGAGGATGCTATGTAATAAGGGACGATATTATACATAATAAAAGAGGAGACTATGTAACTAAGGATGGCGCTACATATATATCAAGAAAGTACACTATATACTAAGGGACTGTATATAATGAGGCTACAGTCCTCTCTGTGTGAACGGTCTATGTGCTGCCCGATTTTTTTTCTTGGACAGCACACACATCCATTGCATACATACGTACCTACCCGCACACAACCTCAGATCCTCACAAGATCTCCTCTGCTCCTCTCTTATCTCCTCTTCCCACAATCGCGTACAAGATTTCTCCCGTGCCTCCCACATACTCTGGAACGCTCTACCACAGCATATCAGACTCTCCCCTACCGTGGAAAGCTTCAAGAGGAACCTCAAGACCCATCTCTTCCAACAAGCCTACAACCTACAATAACACTCAGTCCAGTACACCACTGCGCAACCAGCTCTGTCCTTACCTATTGTACCATCACCCATTCCCTGTAGACTGTGAGCCCTCATGGGCAGGGTCCTCTCTCCTCCTGTACCAGTCTGTTAATGATTGTTGTCCGTATACCCTCTTTCACTGTAAAGCACCATGGAATAAATGGCGCTATAAAAATAAATAATAATAATAATATGTCTTATTCTAATCTTCAAAATTATATCAGAAATGGACATGGTCTGAATCTCGCAGATCTCATTTATGAATTTTCACAGATATGTGAATGAATCCATGAAACTCTGAATCAGTGTACAGTGAAAAAATCTGGCAGCTCACCAATATTTCACACCAATGTTTCTTGCCACAGCAGCTATAATATGTAGCAATTTTCTGCTGCCCATAGTACATATATGTCCATCAAAAGACTTGCCATGATGGTTTAAAAAAAAATGAAAATTTACATTTGTTACAATATTATTCAGAGTTAGTGAAAAAGTTTACATTTGTACGTGCAGTCTTAAACAAATGTGCCCTGTAGTTTAAACCCAATTTCTTGCAAATATGGCTATATCCTATATGTGGTTGTGTGGCGCCCTGGACAAGCCAGGTCGTCACAGGTACTACACCAACACACCCTACACCCCGGCTAGGCACACCGAAGCCAAACACAAATCCTTGTTAACGAAAAAAGGAGGGGAGCCAGCACTGCTTAGGAATGCCATGCAACAATGAAGAAATAAAAAGTGTAATATTCACAAATTCATTCCTACTGTAACAATTCAATGAGATTTTTTCCAAATGAATGATCAATGATTTGAGCCCCCCTGCCCCGTCACGGCAAATCTCCATAGGGGCGTCCCTAACGCTATATTATAAATTATTATGTACCATAAGGTCTCATATAATGAGCAGGACCATATGAAAACACCACTTACCCGAGACATGTCTGAACCGCTCCCATGCTGCCAGGACTGGCAACCGCGAATAAAGGCAGCCCAGGTGCCAGTGTGTGTGGCAGAACCACACACACCAGCACAATGTCAGGACTGGCCCTCACAGTGCCAGACCAGCAAACATGGATGAGGGCGGAACAAGGTTCAGGCAGGTGGTGTTTCAATAATGATGCCTTGGAGCAGGAGGCGGTGGCTGTGTGTGAACAAGCACCAAACTGAATTTTGATGGTGACAGAAGGAATTTGCAAACCACACTGGGCGTGCACGGCATGGTGGCGGTCAACAACCTGACCAGTAAACGAAAAACACACAGCCACCACCTCCTGCTCCAAGGCATCATTATTTAAACACCACCTGCCTGAACCTTGTTCCGCCCTCATCCATGTTTGCTGGTCTGGCACTGTGAGGGCCAGTCCTGACATTGTGCTGGTGTGTGTGGTTCTGCCACACACACTGGCACCTGGGCTGCCTTTATTCGCGGTTGTCAGGGCTGGCAGCATGGGAGCGGTTCAGACATGTCTCGGGTAAGTGGTGTTTTCATATGGTCCTGCTCATTATATGAGACCTTATGGTACATAATTTATAATATAGCGTTAGGGACCCCCCTATAGAGATTTGCCGTGACGGGGCAGGGGGGCTCAAATCATTGATCAATCATTTGCAAAAAATCTCATTGAATTGTTACAGTAGGAATGAATTTGTGAATATTACACTTTTTATTTCTTCATTGTTGCATGCCATTCATAAGCAGTGCTGGCTCCCCTCCTTTTTTCGTTTACTGGTCAGGTGGTTGACCGCCACCATGCCGTGCACGCCCAGTGTGGTTTGCAAATTCCTTCTGTCGCCATCAAAATTCAGTTTGGTGCTTGTTCACACACAGCCACCACCTCCTGCTCCAAGGCATCATTATTTAAACACCACCTGCCTGAACCTTGTTCCGCCCTCATCCATGTTTGCTGGTCTGGCACTGTGAGGGCCAGTCCTGACATTGTGCTGGTGTGTGTGGTTCTGCCACACACACTGGCACCTGGGCTGCCTTTATTCGCGGTTGTCAGTCCTGGCAGCATGGGAGCGGTTCAAACATGTCTCGGGTAAGTGGTGTTTTCATATGGTCCTGCTCATTATATGAGACCTTATGGTACATAATAATTTATAATATAGCGTTAGGGACCCCCCTATAGAGATTTGCCGTGACGGGGTAGGGGGGCTCAAATCATTGATCAATCATTTGGAAAAAATCTCATTGAATTGTTACAGTAGGAATGAATTTGTGAATATTACACTTTTTATTTCTTCATTGTTGCATGCCATTCATAAGCAGTGCTGGCTCCCCTCCTTTTTACAAATCCTTGTTGCCTTCCTCCAGGGGCTGATGTCCACACCAGGGGGTGGGCCAGGCGGTTGGTCCCGCCCACCGAGGAGTTCACAGTCCTGGAGGCGGGAAAAGTTCAGAGATCAGTTTTGAAGAGGAAAGTGGTAGCAGAGGAGACTGACCGTGTCCGGGTGTGTGGCCCGGGCACTCAGCAAGGTTGGCAGACGGTGGTGACCACATGCAGGAGAGGCTAATTGGAGTGAACTGTAAGGACCGGGGACGGGCGGTGGCCCGCTGGTACCGGATCGGGGAGTGAAGAGAAGCCAGCACCATCCGCAGGGCCTACGGACCCCGACCAGGCTAGGAGTCGACGTAAAACCGGTCAAATCCGTTAGCGAAGGGAACCTCCGGGGTTTCCCAGCAATCAAGACCCAATTGAAGGCAACAGCTCACACCGTAGAGGGGAACACAGTCACCGCCAAGGCTACAGTTCCCAGGGCCAGAGCCTGCGGGCAAAAGGGGCTCCCTCAGCATCCATCCAAGCTGGGGAGCGGGTTACCGGTGGGAAGCCATTGGAACCGTAAACACAACACCGGTGCAGGGAAAGGCAGTCACCATCAACCTGCCGGGAGGAGAACCACCGCAGCCGTCTGTGGGACCCGTCCATCCAGCCGTTTGTTTGACCAGAGACTGTGTGTGAATTACTGGCTGAGTGAGTACCACCGTGCCGTGCGGCACAGCGCTGCCCCCGCGACCCGGCACCTCACCAGGCCCCGTAACCCGCCTGCCATCCCTAAAACCCTCACCAGTCCCCGGGACAACCAACCCCCCTACTCACGGAGAGGAGAAACAACATCCAAGCTGCTCCCTGTCATCGCTCCCGGGATCCCCGTCCAGAGCAGCGGTGGTGTCACAACTTCACCACAACCGTGTGTGGCGTCACGGACAACATCCCCAAACCACACACCAACCCCCCTTTCACTCACGGGCGAGGAACGCCGCTGGAGTCCCCGGCATCCGGCCCACCGCTCGAGCCACCACCGAGCAGCAGCAGTAGCAGCCGGACCCGAGCAGTGGGTGAGCGCAGCGTCCCCTCCCCGCCCGTGACAACTTGGCGTCACGAACAGTATCTTACCGCTCTGCCATCTGGTAGAGGTGCACCTTGTGACCGCCGGAGGTGTCCGGCCGAAAATCTTGAGAAGCTGCCATTTTGGGCGCGAAAAGTCCTTGCTCAAGCGTCTTCCCGAGCAGTGGAGGCGTGAAAACCGAAACCCCGCCCCTATAGAGGAGGAGCCGGAAAAAGACTAGGGGGGCGGATGGCGTCTGGCCGCATGTAGCCCGCGGCTATAAAAGCAGGGACACCAGGACCCTGCGGCCATCTTTTTGTTCCTGGAAGAGGCCGCCGCAGCAATGTACCAGCCGTCCCGCAGCACCGTAGCCCCCGCGCCTGGAACCGCGGCGTGGGTGGAGGTCCAGATCACTCAGCTGCAACAACAGCTGCAGATCAGAGTGCAACTCCTCCTGGAGGAGTGGGAGGCCGACATGGTGGAGGTGGTGGTGGCCATACGGAGACGCGAGGTGGAGGGAGTCTTGGAAGAGAGGGTAAGTGACCCACGCCCCTGTACCCCTAGTGGGTCGGTCATCGCGGCCGAGGGGCCCGGTCTACACCCGCTCGCCCTGTACCTCCCCTGCCACCCGTGTTGGCCGCTGCTGCCCCGCTACTAGGCCCGCTACCACCACCACCGGTAGCGGTACCCCGCCAATCCGCCCAGGCGGACCGATCTGCAGCCGGGGCCCGTGCCTGCCCGGAGCCGCTCCCGTGGAAGGTGCCGAAGTCCGAGACCGTCGGAAGAGAGATGCCGGAGGCACCTGTGGAGACTTCACCCGAAACGGGGCCGATCGACCGCTCTGTGCAGGAGGTCCAGCAGGAGACGACCTCTGTGCCCATCCCCCACACCTCGGCTGAGGCCGCGCCGGGTTGCCAGGCCAATGACACCGCGGGACCTTCCCGCCAAAATGCCAGTCCTGGGCAGCGTGAAGGAGGTCTCGCGGGGCCCGACCCGTGCGCTGGGGCCCGCAGTAGCCCCTTACTGGGACAGAGGACAGACCCCGCTGGGCCAGGAGATTGCGGAATGGGAGCGAAGGAAGGCGGAGCTGGTAGCCCGTACGATCCGGGAGAAGGAAAGCCTCCGCCAAGCCACCTTCCGTGTCCGGGGTCCGCTCTATGAAGGGCAAGTGAGGAGATTTGACGTCCGTCGGGGCTATGGTTTTATATATGAGCCGGGCCTGGAGGCTGAAGTCTTTGTGGCCCGACGGGACGTCAATGCCCATCTACCCGAGGACCATCCAGGCCGCAACCTAATGCCGGGGGACTTGGTCCAATACACCAGGCACTGCGGGGAGAGGGGTTGGTTTGCGCTAGATGCAAAGCTGAGGAGCAGTCAAGAGGCCCGCGTATCCACCCAACCCCCTCCCCTGGCCGACACCGTGGATCAGGAGTAAGTCAGCGGTCCACCGTTATTAAAAGTTGTCCCCGTTGGGACCACCTGTAACAGTTTGAAAGTTTTTGACCGATAAGTAAAGAAATCAACCGAAGTTTACCTGATTGAACCGTGATTGAACCAGCCGTTGCCGGCAACTGTTGTCCCCGTAGGGACTGTCTGCAACCGTTGCGTAAGGGACTTCTTACGGACAAGCCCGAGAACTTGCAGGGCAACCACAAACTTAGTGGCATGTAAATAGATATGTTTGTTGGCTTGAAACCGTTACCGCCTCCGGAGAGGCTGATTTGGGAGGATGGGCCTGGAGGAAAGGGATGGCCCAGGCCCGCCATTACCGTAACCGGTGGCAATCCTCCGGGGGTTCAGGGGTCCCCATGGATGCGGGTCCCCTGAAAGAGACAGAACCCGCTCGGGCAACTTGGTGCTGGACTGGGGTCAAGGGGTGCTGCCTGTTTCTTAGGGGCAGCATCAGGGCCAGGTTGTTTGGGTGGGAGAAGAGCGGAAGCCGTACCGTTAAAAAAAATGTTGATGATGTTTTATATGTGATTTTACCGTTTCTTATTCTTTTTCAGTTGTGAAAATAAAACCGGTGATGGACGGGCAGCCCGCGGACGGTCTGCATTTTACTAAGGGGGAATGTGGCGCCCTGGACAAGCCAGGTCGTCACAGGTACTACACAAACACACCCTACACCCTGGTTAGGCACACCGAAGTCAAACACAAATCCTTGTTGCCTTCCTCCAGGGGCTGATGTCCACACCAGGGGGTGGGCCAGGCGGTTGGTCCCGCCCACCGAGGAGTTCACAGTCCTTGGAGGCGGGAAAAGTTCACAGATCAGTTTTGGAGAGGAAAGTGGTAGCAGAGGAGACTGACCGTGTCCGTGTGTGTGGCCCGGGCACTCAGCAAGGTTGGCAGACGGTGGTGACTGTCTGCAGGAGAGGCTGATTGGAGTGAACCGTAAGGACCGGGGACGGGCGGTGGCCCGCCGGTACCAGATCGGGGAGTGAAGAGAAGCCAGCACCATCCGGCAGGGCCTACGGACCCCGACCAGGCTAGGAGTCGCCGTAAAATCGGTCAAATCCGTTAGCGAAGGGAACCTCCGGGGTTTCCCAGCAATCAAGACCCGATTGAAGGCAACAGCTCACACCGTAGAGGGGAACACAGTCACCGCCAAGGCCACAGTTCCCAGGGCCAGAGCCTGCGGGCAAAAGGGGCTCCCTCAGCATCCATCCAAGCTGGGGAGCGGGTTACCGGTGGGAAGCCATTGGAACCGTAAATACAACACAGGTGCAGGGAAAGGCAGTCACCATCAACCTGCCGGGAGGTGAAGCACCGCAGCCGTCTATGGGACCCGTCCATCCAGCCGTTTGTTTGACCGGAGACTGTGTGTGAATTACTGGCTGAGTGACCAGCCTGTCATCCCTAAAACCCTCACCGGGCCCCGGGACAACCAACCCCCCTACCCACGGAGGGGAGAAACAACATCCAAGCTGCTCCCTGTCATCGCTCCCGAGATCCCCGTCCAGAGCAGCGGTGGTGTCACAACTTCACCACAACTGTGGGTGGCGTCACGGACAACATCCCCAAACCACACACGAACCTATCTTTCACTCACGGGCGAGGAACGCCGCTCGAGTCCTCGGGATCCGGACCACCGCTCGAGCCACCACCGAGCAGCAGCAGTAGCAGCCGGACCCGAGCAGTGGGTGAGCGCAGCGTCCCCTCCCCGCCCGCGACAGTTGTACACAACTGTTTGGTCACATAACGAAGCTCAGAAGGGAAGGAGCACAATTTGTCTTTTGGAGCGCACATTTTACTAGAACAGTTTTCTCATCTGCAGAGCTCCTAATCTGATTGTCCAAAATAATCCACACACCCCCACCAAGAAGTCGCCCCATTTTGGTCATTATATCCCTCAAGACATTTATCAAGGGATGTAGTGAACATTTTGACACCAAAAGATTAATCAAGAAATGAATGCATGACAGAGTAAAAAAAAAAAAAAAATCTTTCCCCAGTTATATTGCATTTTACAGTGTTATCTGTTTGGTATAAGTGACATATAAGATGTATTTTGGGCATCAATATGATTACATAGATACAAAATGTATGTACAACCCCAAGTCGAAAAATACATAATATCATCAATAGATTCTGGAAAAATCCATGGGCACATTCTTTGTGGAAACCTTGGAGCCCTGCAGACTCAAGAGGACGGGGACCATCCAGGTTGTTATCAGTGCACAGTTTCTGCATCTCTGATGGTTGGGGCTGCATTAGTGACTATGACATGAGCAGTTTACATATGAAGGACGCCATCAATGCTGAGTATTATATAGAGGCTTTGCAACATATGTTACATCCATGCAATGTCTATCTCAGGGAAGACCTTGTATATTTCAGTCATACAAAGCTAAACTACATACCGCATCCATCATGGCTTTCGAGAAAACGTTTGGGTGGTGAACCGGCCGCCTGCAGTCCAGACCTTTCACCAATACATAATATTTGGGTCATTATGAAACCAAAAATCTGACTAAGACCCCAGACCAAGGAGCAACGAGAATCCTACATCAGACAAGAATGGGGCAACATTCTTCTTCCAAAACTCCAGAAACTGTCTCCTCACGTCCCAGACTCTTACAGACTGTTGTACAATGAAGAGGGGACTCTACATACATAATGGTGGACATGGAGGCATGTTACAAACTTTAGTGATTAGTATGGTAACCTGATGTTGGGAAATACGTTTTTTTTTTTCTGTGATTTTTGTTTTTTTGTGCTTTTGCTGTATTTTGCCTTTAATTTAAATGTAGGGACTGAAAAGACAATAAGGATCCATAAAGTGGATTGCAAGTTTGTGTATTTTGGCTATAATATTGACCAATACGTCATGTATTTTATACATCTTTTTATTTCACTATTTTTATGCATTGTGTCTATCCCTATGGGGTGCACTTATGTAGTGCTTAGCAGCCCACCTGATCTAACAGTATGGGCATCAATATATATAATATATGTATATTTTACTTTTTTTAATTTTATGACTTTTTTGGTGAGTTTCTTATCATTTGAGACAAGTCCTGACCCAAATTTTTCATTATGTGATTCTGACATCAGTTTCTAAATTAGTTAGTTATTTTTTTCAATTAAAATTAATGACTAACGGCCCCTGGGACAATGCCCTGCCTTATATAGTTCCAGTTCTCACCAGGATTTAATTTGTTCTTTAAAGCTCTTAGTTGGTTGAAACTGTTTTCTACGGGGGGGGGGAGATGTTTTACGATGATTAATGGTTTCTTCAGAAAATACCTCTGAAACCTGCTGATGGCATGATTGAGTGTCACGGCTGCGTGAGATGAATCGTGCCATCTACAGTAGATTGGTACCTTGTACCCAGCAATTTACCCAAATAATGACAGAGCACGCACCGTGTGTGATAGATAATGCTGCGCTCGGAACAGCCCACATGCTAACTTTTAGGCTAAGGATCACCGATTGTGGAGTACATAGTACTTAACTTTTATCAAACCACTAAAATATTGGTAATAAGGTTATCCAAACAAGACAATACATAAGCAAAAGAAGAAAAAAGACTTTACAGGGTATAATTTATGGCAGGTGAGGGCAAGGAGCTGAGCCTATTGGCTGCTCCACTCTCGATTGAGGATGAGAGGACAATAAATTATTATGTCCCCACAGTCCTGAGACCAAATAACAAAGGGGGCAATTGGTATCAGTGTCCTTATTGAGTTATTAGGACATAATATTCTGTTTGAGGGCATAATAGCATTTATAACATTCTACATCAATTGGTATGAATGGATATTATTATTTATTATTATAGCGCTAATTATTCCATGGCGCTTTACAAGTGAAAAGTGTATCCATAATAGGGACAATTCAATAATCATGAACATTACAAAAACAGACTAATACAGGAGGAGTGAGGACTCTGCCTGCGAGTCTCAGTCTACAGGGGATGGGTGAGGACACAGTAGGCGAGGGTCGAGATGGTTGTGGGGTGGTATAGTTGACTGAGGGTTATTGTAGGTTGTAGGGTTGTCGGAAGAGATGGGTCTTCAGGTTCCTTTTGAAGCTTTCCACAGTAGGCGAGAGTCTGATATGCTGGGGTAGAGCGTTCCAGAGTATGGGGGAGGCACGTGAGAAATCTTGTATGTGAGTGTGGGAAGAGGAGTAAAGGGAGTAGAAGAGGTCTTGTGAGGATCTGAGGTTGCGTGCAGGTAGGTATTGGGAGACTAGGTCACAGAGGTAAGGTGGAGACAGGTTGTGGATATCTTTGCATGTCATGGTTAGTGATTTGAACTGGAGTCTTTGGGCAATGGGAAGCCAGTGAAGGGATTGCCAGAGTGGTGAGGCTGGGGAATAGTGAGGGGAGAATTAATTAATCGGGCTGCAGAGTTTAGGATAGATTGCAGGGGTGCAAGAATGTTGGAAGGGGGGCCACAGAGCAGAAGGCTGCAGTAGTCTAGGCAGGATATGATGAGGGCATCCACTAATGTTTTTGCTGATTCTTGGTTAAGGAAAGCACGAATCCGGGAGATATTTTAGTTGACAGGAGGTGAAGAGGGCTTGGATGTGTGGCTTGAAGGATAGAGCTGAGTTGAGGGTTACTCCGAGGCAACGAGCTTGTGAGACTGATGAGAGTGGGCAGCCATCAACTTTGATGGATAGGCTTGTTGGAGGGGTCGAGAGAGAAGGAGAAAAGATAATGACTTCAATTTTGCCCTGGTTAAGCTGTAGGAATTGCGCAGAGAAGGATGAAATAGCAGACAGACATTGTGGGATTTAATATATTTAATTCCGACACAATCGGGGGAATACATAGAGCACTGATAACAGTTATCATCCCAAAAAGGACAGATGAGTCTATTGCCCTCAAGAGGATGTTTGATCAACCCTCCTTAAGGCCCCGTCACACACAACGAGATCGCTAACTAGATCGTTGCTGAGTCACAGTTTTTGTGACGTAGCAACGATCTCGCCAGGGATCTCGTTATGTGTGACACCTACCAGCGATCAGGCCCCTGCTGTGAGATCGCTAATCGTTGCCGAATGGTCTGGACCATTTTCTTCAAAGGCGATGTCCTGCTGGGCAGGACACATCGCTGTTTTTGATGCCTACCAACGACCTCCTAACAGGGTCCCAACGACCACCGAGATCGTTATACAGGTCGCTCATCGTTACTGCGTCGTTGGTAAGGTCTGACTGTGTGACATCTCACCATCGACCTCCCAGCGACTTACCAGCGATCCTTATCTGGTCGTATCGTTGTCGGGATCGCTGGTAAGTCGTGTGTGACTGGGCCTTTACACGAGTACTGTCAACCCCTACATACCATTATAGACCATTGTTAATTCTAGCGCTATCAGTGAGAAAAACAGATATAATAACATAACATAGAGTGTTTGTCCTGGCGTGAAGGATTGAATAAGGCGCCTTTGTGTCGAATGTTTGGTCACCTCATCCTATAAAAGGTACCATCAACTCTAAGGGGTACTTTGCACGCTGCGACATCGCTACTGCGATATCGTCGGGGTGAAATCGAAAGTGATGCACATCCAGCGCCGGTAATGACGTCGCAACGTGTAAAGCCTAGATGCGCCGATAAACGATCGCAAAAGCATCGAAAATCGGTGATCTGTGTAGTGTCGGTCATTTTCATAATGTCGTACCAATAGGAGATACGACGTTGTTCCTCGTTCCTGCGGTAGCACACATCGCTGTGTGTGAAGCCGCAGGAGCGAGGAACATCTCCTTACCTGCCTCCACCGGCAATGCGGAAGGAAGGAGGTGGGCGGGATGTTCACGTCCTGCTCATCTCCGCCCCTCCGCTTCTATTAGATGGCTGCCGTGTGACGTCGCTGTGACGCCGCACGACCCGCCCCCTTAGGAAGGAGGCGGGTCGCCGGCCAGGGCGACGTCGCAGGGCAGGTAAGTGTGTGTGAAGCTGCCGTAGCGATAATGATCACTACGGCACCTATCACAAGATATCGCATGTACGACGGGGGCGGGTACTATCGCGCTCGGCATCGCTAGCCGATGCTAGCGATGTCGCAGCGTGCAAAGTACCCCTAAGTCTCGATTAGGACCATTAAGTCCACCCCAATCAATGTAACAAGTGGACGGTGATTAATTCCTACAGGGGAATGTTGCAGGTCTATGCTTTATATTCAAATAATTACTGTACATGACATATCTTAAATCCAGTTCAATTTGATATGATGGTATATATGGAACCCTGGATGATGGTTATTGTCCTAAAGAGAACATTGGATGTCAGTGCCCTCAAAAGGACGTCACCTTCCTCTGTGAGGACAGATCCTATGTGTCATATAGTGTGTTGCTCTATACACACCAGATGTTATGGTGACTTTGGACTCTGTTCACACTGCAAAGCCTGACACGCCACCTGATGTTTCTGTGTTGCTCAGTCAGAGCCGGGCGTCGACCAGTTTTGTGCTCCTTGGTGATCGGTCTGGCAGGAGTTAATTCCTGCTAGTCTGTGAGTTGCTGCTGGGGTCACTGAAGACCTATCATAGCCGCCTCCGCCCTTTAAAAGATGGTGGATCTTGTTGCTCCATGCCGAATATGGTGAAAGAGATACTGGTCTTGGTGCATGGTGTTTCAGCTTCTGGAGCACTGCTGTATGCTATCTTGGTCTGTTGTGGAGATACCCTTGTTGTGCATTTACTTCCTTTTCTTTATTACCTTCCAGTGCTCATATTGTCCTTACCTCAGTGAGTGACTGGTGTTAGACGTTTAGGTCCTTCCTGTCTGTCTATTTGTGTAGGGATTTATCACTCCAGTCCTGGTACCCTTCCGGGGTGGGAGTGAAAGGGGTATAAGACCAGGGCTTCTCAGGAGTTCAGGTTATGCTGGCGGTCCGGAGCTCACCACCATCAGGTGTACCTCCCCGATAAAGGACAGTTAGGGGCTCCACTAGCCTGGGGGCCAGTTTAGGAGTCCCGATTTCCAGTCACATCATTACGATCATGACACTATGTCCTTATTAGGCCTACGGTTAACTTAGATTTTGTTTTGACAATATTTTTCCAAATTGAGATTGTGGAAGCAATTGTAGGGGATCTTGGAAGAGGCAGTTTAGGCTTTAGGATATGTAGCAGGATAAGGGGAGAATAGGATTGTTCATAATCCAGTTTAGACTTTGCTTGCTTATATTGGTTTTATAGTTACTAATAATGTTGGGTAGACTGAACCCGGCCCATTTTTTTATGCTTCATCAGTATATTTTTGGAGAGTCTAGCTTATTTATTGTTCCAGACAAATTTATTCAGCAAGCTTTGTAGCTTACGGTATATAGGTAATTTGAGTGGATCAAATAGGAATAGCTCTAAAGTAATATAACATTTTTGGTAGGACAATCATCTTGAACGCCATTATTTTCCCTAGCCAACGTATGTTGTTTCTAGTCAAATCAGTAAGCTCCCTCTGTGTACCCAACACAAGGTCTTCCATGTTTAGTTTGATTAATGAATCCATATCTCTAGTAATTTTTATGCCCAGGTAGATAAACAAATTTTGTTCCCAAGTGAAAGAGGAGATTAATAAGACTAATGGTATTGTCCCCAACAATCCTGGGAAGCTGCTATTTTTAGGCTGGGGGATCCCAATAACTGTGGGTCTCCCCAGTCTGAGAATACCACCCATCAGCTGACTATCTTGGCTGGGTATCAAATTTGGGGGGGGACGAGACGCCGTTTTTCAAAAATTATTTATTTATTTTAAAAAAAAGTCGCATGCAATTCCTCCTATTTTGATACACAGCAAAGATAAGCGCAGAGCAGAGGGCTGCAGCCTGTTGCCATGGCTTTATCTGTCCCGGGTATCATAATATGTGGGGACCCTATGCCAATTTTATTTATTTATTTTTACTGTACGCTATAGACCCGCAGACCGGGTCTGTGATTGGAACCGTCAGACAGGCTATCACTCAGCGTGGGGGTGCATCTGATTGCAACCAATCAGACGCCGGTGTGTGGGGGAAGCAGTGAATATTTATGAGCCTAATGAGCGGCCCTGGAAGAAGAATAATGAGTGGCCGCGGGAGCAGTGAGACAGCCGCGCCGGTGACTTAGTAAGTAAATCGTGTTCGCTTTATTATTTTTTTTCTTTATTTTTACTGTATTTTTTTTATTTCCTGAGTGTCCAACCCCTGCGGGTGCCTTTGAACCTGCGGGGGTCGGACTTCACAGTCCAGTCCACCCATCACTATTTTTTCACAAAAATCAGAGCATTAAAATCAGAATTAACAAATACACCAAAAACAAAAACGCATCCAAAATGGACCAAAAATGCAGTCCCATTACAAGCCTTTTTTTTTTTTTTTTTTTTACATTTCCAGGCACAAGGTGCAGTTTTTGGTGCAGTTTTTTGTGACAACAAAACTGCAGCATGTGCATTGTAGCCTAATGCACTGCAATACTTTTGTATTGCAGTACATTATACCTGTCACACTCTGTAGATGTCAGACGGCAGGTTGCCAAATTAATTATTGGCTCCATGTGATCACATCGTGGGGTGATGATTGAGGTACAGAGGGAGCGCCCCTTCCTAGATACAGATAGTATCTAGATGGTGCAATAACATGTCATAGGGCGGGAAGGCATTAACCATAAATATTGGTAAAGTAAGAATAGACATGTCACATCAATCTCATTGTACTGGGTCCCAGTACAATAAGATTGCCTTGACGTGGCTACTGGGCAGATATTAAAATGGCCATTTTCATATGCAAAACATCTAAAAAAAATTTTTTTTTCTTTTTTAGTAGTTTAAATCTTTGACTGCAAGTCTCTTTTTTTGTTTGTTTATGATTTAGAAGTACTCAGTTGATAATTCTATAAAATGCTGAGTAAGAGACAGGTCACCGGGGACAGTTTTCATATTCCATTGTAATCTGGTGAATGGATTTTGCTCAGCCCTAATAAACACATTTCTTTATTCATTGCCTCCATGTGATATTTTTTTCCTGTCGATATAGATAGGAAGTGCACCAGGGGCAATGTTTATTATATTTTTACATGAGTTTATTATTGATTTTATTTTATGCCTATTAATTAGTAACTTACACTCTTTAGAAGTGCGGTCATAATCCCTTTATGGTGCAAAAGATGAAAACGTTCAGATAAGAGCATCAGCCATCATATAAAGTAAGGCTTCTCCATAGAGCATTACCCTATCAGTGGTGGGGCAGAGGTGACACAATTGTGCACCTTCTCTGATCTCTATGTGTTCCTTCACATTTATTATTCTCCACTTTATATATCTATAGATACGGAGTAGATTACAATCTGCCAGACACTTCTCTGACGGCGTGTTGTCTTTGTTGGCTTCTAGACAGAAGTAGGAGAACTGGCTCCTCATAGGTTCAGGTTTCAGTGTCACTCATCCACTTTTAGAAAATGTTCAATGCAAAATCACAAAAGACTAGAGATGGGCGAACCCGTAGATGTCTATGGCGACCCATGTAAAAGGATAAGGCACAACCAATATAGTGGAGGTATATCGAGGTGCACTTGTTGGCTTCCAAACCGTAAGTCAATCAAACAGGTACAAGGCACTCTCAAGCGTTAATTTTCATATAATTTATTCTAAAATAGTTTTAAACATGTGACGTTTCAGCCACTAGGTGGCGTTCATCAGACAAGTGGTATCATAAACTGTCCAAAATTGGAGTGTCAAGGCAACGGTATCTACCGCTATGCTGCGTGACCCAAGCATGTGTGCTGTAAACTGGTGTTATTAAGGGCTAGAGGACTGTAAAATAGGAGAATTATACTTACTGAGTCTCCCGTGCCGCTATCCCACTATTTCCAGATCCACTCATTAGCTCAAATCAGGGCAATCGCGATGAGCCAGATAAAGTGCCAGCATTGGCGCATCTAATTGATGCGACAATTTCGGAGCTGCTGTTTTTAGTCTGAGGGGGGCCCAGTAACAATGGGCCTCCCCAGCCTGAGAATAACAGCTCTCAGCTGGCAGCTTTATCTTGGCTGGGTATCAAAATTGGGGGAGACCGCACTCGGTTTTAAAAAATATTTATTTAGATAATTAAAAAAAAAGCGCCTGATGGGGTCCATCATATTTTGATACACAGTCAAGATAATGTACAGAGCTGGGGCCTGCAGCCTGTATCTGTCTCCTTTATCTGTGTAGGGTATCAATATATGGGGGGGTGCTCTCTTCATCATTTTTGTCTATCTTGGCTGGGTATCAAAATTTAGGGAGACCACACGCCGTTCTTTAAATTATTTATTTAAATAATAATTAAAAAAGATGCATGCGGTTCCTTGTATTTTCGTTTAATATTTCTTTATTGTTTTCAAGAAAAATTATATAACAAAGCATGAATATATATAATTTTGTAGTGCCCAGTTTTACAGAATATGGAAAAGTTGCAGTTTGGTCTGGGCATTTAAATCTTATACAGCATATACTACAGTGAACTTTATCGTAGGTCTTACAAGAAAAATTCTTCATAACATCCTTAATGACATCTTATCCCAAGTATATATCAATCGTTTATCTTTTGTTCTATTTAATATGTAGATGCCAATATCATTCTGTATAATCTTGCCATATATTTCAACAAGTAAACCTATGTACACTAATTAGATAAGCAAGAGAAGGAAAAGAGGGGAAAGAAAGAAAAGCAAGGGATGAAAGGAGAAGAAGAGGGAGAAAGAGAAGAGAAAGAAGGAAAACACGAGAAAGAGAGAAGGGGAGATTCTGTAGGGTTCTGTAACGTGGCACCATGCCATCCTCCCATCAGGAGGGCCACTTCGCCCCGCCAAACATCAGTGTGGCAGCGTGCCCGTGTGTAACCAGGATTGGAATTGTTGTGTTTCTCTGAATTGAAGCCACGGATACCAGGTGGAAAAACATAGTGAGTCTCTCCCTTCATCAAATGCTCTTATCTCTTCCAAACGTCTCAGGGCATCCATAGCCCCCACCCAGTCTGCTCTTCTCAATGTATAGGTGGACCTCCAATGTTTCGGTATGATCTGTCTCATTGAGATCATGAAGTATGAGAGCAGACCTCTCTTCGCCTTAGAGATTGCCCCCCCGTACATTGAGAAGAGTGCCACTTCCGGCGAGGGTGTCACTCCCACTTGATGTAGATGATTATAGAGAGCAAAGACGTCTTCCCATAATCCCTGGATCCCTGGACAAGACCACCAAACATGCAGCATTGTGCCCACCGAGGTCTGACACCTCCAGCAAGTGTCTGAGACCTCTGGAAACATTCTGTGGAGCCTGGCGGGTGTCCTGTACCACCGTGCGAGGATTTTATAGTTGAGTTCCTGCATTCTACATGAGATGGTGGATTTGTGTGTTAGGTTAAATGACTTATACCACTGTTCTTTGGAAAAAGTCTTTCTCAGTTCTGACTGCCATTACCCTACATACACGGGCAGGTCCCCCCCCGTCCCTCCAGACACTTATGTTGTAGATTATCGACACTGTGTGGGGAGGTGTTTCTCGAAGGAAACATAGTCTGTCAAATGGAGTCAAGTCCTTATGCATCTCAGATCTCGGAGACAGAGAGTCTACAAAGCTACGTAGTTGTAAGTATTGAAACCAATGACTTGGCTCTCTTGGCCGGTCATCTAGCAAGGACAACAGTGGTCTGCAACCCTGTTGAGTAATGACATCTTTAACACGTGGGATCCCTCCCGTTGGCATTGAAATCAAGCTGGGACGGATTTCGTGAAGCCAGCATTGGAATGCAGGGTTGCCCACCAGTGGTGTCATAGGGCCCGGTTCCCCTGTCAGCCTATATCGCCTATTGGCCCTCCTCCATGCAGTAGCCAGAGACAAGAGAATCGGGGAAATTCCCAGGGTCTCCAAGTTGATTCTAGATGATAACCAGAAGATTCCCTGCGTCATGGTTGCGTGTAGATCACATTCAATCTCTACCCACAATTTTCTGTCCCTGTTATGGAGGAGATCCAGTATGCAATTGCCCACCGACGCCGCATGGTACGCTTTAAAATCAGGTAGCCCCACCCCTTCGCCCCAGCGAGACCTGTTCAACATGGAGTATTTCAGTCGGGGTCTGGTACCTCGCCATACAAAATTGCTGATCATCTTTTTTAACTTGAGGAAGAAGTTTTCTCCTAGATTCAATGGGATTGTTTGGAACATATATAGTATTTTGGGTAGGACATCCATTTTAATTGTATTGACTGTGCCAAACCACGAGATGGGGAGGTTATGCCAAGCCGTGAGGTCTTTTTGTATGTTTTTTAAAAGGTCTGGAAAATTATGTTCATATAGGTCTTGGTGTTTAGAAGGTATCCTGATCCCCAAATATTTTATGCAATTGCTGTTCCACTTAAAGGGAAAAACGGGTTTGAGGGCATCCTCTTCCACCGACGGTAGCGATACGTTTAGGATCTCTGTTTTTTTGTAGGTTTACTTTAAAGTTGGAGAGTCCACCAAAAGTCTCAAACTCCTGTAGTATGGCGGGTAAGCTAATCCTTGGTTGTGTCACATATATCAGGAGGTCATCTGCAAACAGTGCCAGTTTATGAGACGTTGGTCCTATCTGTAACCCCTTTATCGAGGGGTTTTTCCTAAGCGCGTTTGCCAGGGATTCCATTACCAAAATGTATAGGTATGGTGATAGAGGGCATCCCTGTCTGGTGCCATTTCCAATATTGAATGGGGTTGACAGGCGTCCGTTCACACCCACTTGTGCCGTTGGTTCACAGTATAGGGCCTTTACCCATTGTAGTAAGCGCGAACGGACGCCAATTGCCTGCAGCGTGGCTTCTAAAAAGCCCCAATGGACTCTGTCAAATGCTTTTTCGGCATCGATTGTCAAGAGGCACATTGGGGTTTGGCGTTGTCGGGCTTGGGCTACCAAAGACAGGGTTCTGATTGTATTATCACGCGCCTCCCTCCCTGGAACAAATCCTACCTGGTCTTTGTGTATCAGCTTGGAAATGTAGGGGCCTAATCTCAAAGCTATCATTTTAGAGTATAGTTTAATATCCACGTTTATTAATGAGATAGGTCTGTAATTGGCGCAAGTTAGTGGATCTCTGCCAGGTTTTGGGATTACTGTTATTCGGGCTTGAAGTGTCTGTTTAGGGAACTGGCATGTTTTTGTTATGGAGTTAAAGGCTTTCAACATTATAGAGCTACAGGCTTCTCCACATATTTTGTAGAACCGGGGGGTAAACCCGTCGGGGCCAGGACTTTTGCCAACTTTAAGGGCTTTAATAGCATCGCCTAGTTCAGTGTCTGAGAAATCCTCTTCTAGGCTCTCAGCCTCTGTATCCTCAAGAGGGTCTGGTGCATATTTATTGAGGTATTCTAAGATGTTATGGTGTCTCATGTCAGATAATGGGGCATGTGGAGTTGGGATGTTGTAAAGTTTTGCATAGTAGGTTCTAAATTCTTCTAGTATGTCAGGGCTGGAGTGGATCTGAGTTCCTGTCTGTGAGTTTAGCGAGAGTATTGGAGTTTGTGCATATCTGGGATGTAGGGTTCTGGCCAGTAATCGTCCACTTTTATCTCCAAACTCAAAGATATTCCTGCGGAATTTATCCCTGGCACACAACGATTTTCGATCTAGTATGGATAATATTTGGTGACGAATGTTAGATATTTCTATTTTGAGTATATCACTGGCTCTGGATTTATTTATCGTTTCTTTGTGGCCTAGCTGCAGCAGTAGTTATTTTAGCTCTCTTGCACTTTCTTTTTTAATTCTGGATCCATGCGATATGCAAACCCCCCGAATCATACATTTTAACGCTTCCCATTTGACCGGGTCTGGTGTAGGATCTGCCGCATGATCTATTTTGAAATTTGCAATGGTCTTATGGATATCTTCCAGACACTGCGCATTTTTAAGTAGATTATCATTAAATCTCCAGGTGTGTCCCGTGTCCCCTCTGTCTTTTACCCCAATTTCCCCATACACTGGTGCGTGGTCCGACCAAAGGAAGACATCCATCGAGCAGCCCGGGGATTTGTCCAGCAAGTCATGGGATATGAAGATGTGATCTAATCTGGTGTAGCTGTTGTGTACTGTGGAATGAAAACTGTAGTCTCTGACTCCGGGATGTAGGACCCTCCAAAGATCAACTAATTTAAGGGATGTCAGTTCCCTTTTCAATCTACGTAGTGCCGAGGAGGGGATTGCGGACCTACCAGAGGATGAGTCCAGGACCGGGTCTAGAACGAGGTTGAAGTCTCCTCCCACGATGATACAGGTGCCACCCGCAAACTCCGCCAGCCCCCTCAAAGTCTCCAGTCCAAAGGATACCTGGTCTTGATTTGGAAAATAGATGTTAGCAATGGTATAGATGTTATTCAAAAAAGATATTTTAAGAAATAACCAGCGTCCCTCCTCGTCAATGAGTGTATCAAGGATTGTTGGCTGGAACGTTTTGTGGAAGGCAATGGAAACCCCGCATGCCTTCCGACTAGGGTGTGGGCCATGAAACCACGTTGGGTAATTTTTGGTTTTACATTTAGGTGTATTGGAAGCTATGAAGTGTGTCTCTTGGAATAGAGCTATTTTAACTCCCTTCCGATGTAGACGATATAAGATTTGACTCCTCTTTTCAGGTTTATTTAAACCTTTAGTATTGTAGGTGCAAAAGGTTAGGTGCGACATCACAGAAAAGAGTGGGAAGGGGATAGAAAGAGAGAAAAGAAAAGGAGAAAGAAGAAGAGAGGAATAGAAATAAGATAGTTGAGAAAGAAAAGAGGTAAGTAAGCTAAGTAGGACTAGATGGCCTACTGCTCCTGAGTATCTACTAGTAGACTATTGTCTAATGTGTAATGTGGCACTCTGCCACGTCCCTAATAGAGGTACGGGGAAGCCTACGGCACTTCAAGAGCTCCCCCGTCCCCACGACAGACCTCCACATGAAATATGAATAACAATCCACATATGCAATTTAATAATGATCAATAACTTTTCCTTCCCTCCCTCCTCCCAACCCCCGAATGTTTGATATATTTCAAATATAAAACATATGGCACCGGGAGAACACGGTACAACCAACTTAGAAAAATGTAATTAAACCAGAGCTCAATATCAGATCTAGATGAAGTGGAAGGGGAAAAGGGGAGAAGGGGAAAGACAACTGGAGAAAGAAGGATTATGTAACGCAGGGAATGATGCGAAGATAAAGGACCAGTGGGGAGAAGCAGGAAAAATTTGGGGGGCAGGAAAAAAAAAAAAAGTGGGGGAGGGGGTAAGAGAGTTGAATATGGTGTGTGCTAGAGAGTGATGAGAGTGTGGAGAATGTGGGAAGGTGGGAAGCGGGGAGAGAGAATAGGAAAAAAAAAAAAAAAAGGTGGGGGAGGGGGTAAGAGTTGAATATGGTGTGTGCTAGAGAGTGATGAGAGTGTGGAGAATGTGGGGAGGTGGGAAGCGGGAAGAGAGAATAGGGAAAAAAAAAAAAAAAAAAAGGGGGGGAGGGGTAAGAGTTGAATATGGTGTGTGCTAGAGAGTGATGAGAGTGTGGAGAATGTGGGAAGGTGGGAAGCGGGGAGAGAAAATAGGAAAAAAAAAGGTGGGGGGTAAGAGAGTTGAATATGGTGTGTGCTAGAGAGTGATGAGAGTGTGGAGAATGTGGGAAGGTGGGAAGCGGGGAGAGAGAATAGGAAAAAAAAAAAAAAGGGGGGGGAGATGGTATGATGGGAGAGGTGGGAAAAACCATTGATATAGTTATGCTCTATAGATATGTAGGTAGATAAACAGTCAAATATAATCAACATGTATCTCGCCTCCTGGCTCCTCCAGTATGTTTCCTTCCTTTCTCTGGATGGTCAGCGATTATCAGCGATGTACATCTCGGGGGGATCCTCCAGCTCGTCTGTTCTGTACTTGCCGCCATTGCTCCCTTGGTGGTAAGGGTGTGGGACCTCCCGGAGTTGGCCAATCTGGCAGGCTGATCGTAGGCAGTTCAAAAGTCCCTAAGAAATTAGGAAGATCTCCCAAGGACTGGAGGACTGCCGACTTCCCATTCTTCTTGGCTAGGAGTTGGAAAGGATATCCCCAGCGATATGGAATATCTTTATCTTTAAGGGACTGGAGTAGTGGTCTTAAGGCCTTACGTAGTTGCAGTGTTCTCCGTGATAGGTCTGGCAGGACAATCAAGGGTGTCCCTTTATATGTACCCGCTCCTTTCTCTCTGCATCGTTGTAGTATGGCCTCCTTTTCTTTATAGAAGTGGACCCGACATATCACATCTCTTGGTCTGGCCGGGTCAGGGGATTTGGGACCCAGGGATCTGTGGATGCGGTCCAGTTCTGTGTGTTGTTCTGGATCACGTTGGAGGAGACGGGTGAAGAATTTTTGTGCCCATTCGTCCAGCTGTGATCGTTCCACTGCCTCTGTGAGGCCTCTAATCCTTAAGTTATTACGGCGATGCCGGTTCTCGATATCATCTAAATGAGTCAAAATGTCCTGTATCTGGGCTATGTGCTCTGATAGGACTTGTTGATGTGATTCTATATGGGAAAATATCTGTTCCTGCACCTCTTCTGTAGCTGCTACACGCTGGCCAATTTGTTTGATCTCTGATTGTATAGCAGCCATGTCCTGCTTGTGGGATTCCCTTAGTTTCCCCAGCAAAGAGTCCATTTCCTGCCTGGTTGGAATTGATCTGATATGTGCTTTCCAATCCCAATCTTCCTCTTGTACCTGTGACTGGTCTGGTTTATTCTTGTCTCCTTTGTTTCTGCTGGTGGAGGTATTTGAATTGGAGGGTCTTTGTTCTTTAGGTGATGTATGTTGTTGTGGTGGTTTTATTACAGGCTCCTCTCCGGGTGCTGCAGGTCTGCTTCCCATAGCTGCTGGAGTTTGTTGTAATATTGGGCTGGAGCCTTGAGGCCCCGTCACACTAAGCAACATCGCTAGCAACATCGCTGCTAACGAACAACTTTTGTGACGTTGCTAGCGATGTTGCTGTGTGTGACATCCAGCAACAACCTGGCCCCTGCTGTGAGGTCGTTGGTTGTTGCTGAATGTCCTGGGCCATTTTTTAGTTGTTGCTGTCCCGCTGTGAAGCACACATCGCTGTGTGTGACAGCGAGACAGCAACAACTAAATGTGCAGGCAGCAGGAGCCGGCTTCTGCAGAGGCTGGTAACCAATGTAAACATCGGGCAACCAAGAAGCCCTGTCCTTGGTTACCCGATATTTACCTTTGATACCAGCCTCCGCCGCTCTCACTGTGAGTGCCGGCTCCTGCTCTGTGCACATGTAGCTGCAGGACACATCGGGTTAATTAACCCGATGTGTGCTGTAGCTAGGAGAGCAGGGAGCCAGCGCTAAGCATTGTGCGCTGCTCCCTGCTCTGTGCACATTTAGCTGCAGCACACATCGGGTAATTAACCCGATGTGTGCTGTAACTAGGAAAGCAGGGAGCCAGCGCTCAGTGTGCGCTGCTCCCTGTTCTCTACTCTGTTCTGTAGCTCCGTGCACTGGTAACCAAGGTAAATATCGGGTTGGTTACCCGATATTTACCTTAGTTACCAAGCGCAGCATCTTCCACACGGCGCTGGGGGCTGGTCACTGGTTGCTGGTGAGCTCACCAGCAACTCGTGTAGCCACGCTCCAGCGATCCCTGCCAGGTCAGGTTGCTGGTGGGATCGCTGGAGCGTCGCAGTGTGACATCTCACCAGCAACCTCCTAGCAACTTACCAGCGATCCCTATCGTTGTTGGGATCGCTGGTAAGTTGCTTAGTGTGACTGGACCTTTGCTCTGCCTGTAACTCCCCTGGAGATCGTTGTTGTGTCTGGGGCAAGGGGTTATCAGTATTCCCCTCTGTGGTGCCCAGCTTTAATGTGTCTGCATTTAGAGCTGTGCTGGCTGCCAGCACGTGTGGGGGCAGTGAGGTCGCTCCTCTGCATGTTTGCTGAGTGTTATCTCCTGTCTCAGTATCTGCCGGCGCCATCTTGGAGAGAGCAGCAGTGTCAGGCTGAGAGGCTGCAGCCCCAAAAAAGCGGCCGGTATCAGCACCTTCTCCCTCCTGGATCTGTGTGCTCGTTGCCCGTCCTCTCCTGCGCGCCATTACCGTCCTGGAGCCCGGTTAGTGCCTGTGTTATTGGAGTTCTGCCGTGGGTCTGTGGGAGCTCCTTCTTTCTGTGTCTTAACACTCCATCGGCTAGCTCCGCCCCCGGTCCGGTTCCTTGTATTTTGATAAACAGCCAAGATATTGCACAAATCTGGGGGCTGCAGCCTGTAGCCATCTGCTTTATCTGTGCTGGGTATAAATATACGAGGTGGATCTACATCATTTTTGTTAATTATTTATTTATTTTTCCACTCCACAACTAATCACAGATGCTGGCAGTCTGACTGCAACCAATCATAAACGCAGTCACAGAAGGTGGGTGGGGGAAACAGTGAATATGCATGAGAGCTAATGAGTGGACCCTGAAGTAGTGAGACACCTGCATGGGAGACTCGGTAAGTATAATTCTCCTGTTTAATCTCTATTTTGCTTTCTTTTAACTTTTGTTTTTATTTTTATCTGGGTGGTTGAACTCTACAGTTTGGGTTCGCCCATCACTACACAGGATCTTTTTAGATACTGATAGCTAATATACACAGAGAGCACAATGGAGGTAGCGACAGCCACGACTATGGAACAATTGCTGTGGTTCCTTCCAGTGTTGGCATCAGTGATCCCTTTACCACCAGCCATATCAGTAAAACCAGATGGCATGGCAAGGGGCCAGGTGGGCAATAGGAAACAATACATAATCTTAATTTTTTTGATTGGCATGTATGGCTCGATACTTTTCTCTATAGTGTATGCTTGTAAGGAGAACACACAAAGGATAATGCAACAAGGTGAGTATACTAGAAATCTGGTGTAAAGACCTAAATAGTGTTATATGGCCGGCATTGTGCACGAGTATAAATACCATGTTTCCCTGAAAATAAGACAGTGTCTTACATTACTTTTGGCCCCGAAAAATGCACTAGGGCTTATTTTCAGGGTAGACCTTATACACGGGTTAAGGGTAAGTTTACTCCCCAAAAAAGCAGACCCTCCTTCCCGGGAGACTCATAGTTACCAGACCCTGGGCATCTGCATGGCTCCCAGGTCCTTTTGCAATCTTCGACGAGCGCTCCCATGCTTTTGGTCGGTACTCACACGCACACCAGATCGCGCACACACACAAAACATCCGGTGACACCTATTGCTTCTGGCCGGCAGGGGAACCTAGGATGCAGGGCAGTAGAGCGGGAGGACCTGCGGTGGAATGCATCAATGTGCTCCATCGCAGGTTCACCATGTGTTCCGCCTCAGGTCCTCATGCTCCACTACACTGTGTCCCAGGTTCCTCTGCCGGTCAGAAGAAATAGATAACACCGCATGTGGTGAGTGTGTGTGTGCGATCTGATGTGATTGTGTGCGCGATCTGATGTGATTGTGTGCGCGATCTGATGTGATTGTGTGCGCGATCTGACGTGATTGTGTGCGCGATCTGACGTGTGTGTGTGTGTGTGTGATATGATGTGTGTACGATCTGATGTGTGTAGGTGTGTGATATGATGTGTGTGCGATCTGATGTGTGTAGGTGTGCGATCTGATGTGTGTAGGTGTACGATCTGATGAGTGTGGGTGTGTGATCTGATGTGAGTGGGTATGCGATCTGAAGTGAGTGGGTGTATGATCTGATGTGAGTGGGTGTGCGATCTGATGTGAGTGGGTGTGCGATCTGATGTATGTAGGTGTCCGATCTGATGTGTGTGGGTGTGCGATTACATCAGATGTGTGTGATATGATGTGTGTGGGTGTGCAATCTGATGTGAGTGTGTGACCTGATGTGAGTGGGTGTGCAATCTGATGTGAGTGGGTGTGCAATCTGATGTGAGTGGGTGTGCGATGTGTGTGTGTGATGTGTGTAGGTGTGTGATCTGATGTATGTCGGTGTGCGATCTGATGTGAGAGGGTGTGCGATCACATCAGATGTGTGTGGGTGATATGATGTGTGTATGTGTGCAATGTGATGTGTCTGAGTGTGCGATCTGATGTGTGCACAATCTGATGTGAGTGGGTGTCATATGATGTGTGTAGGTGTGTGATCTGATGTGTGTGTGTGATGTGTGTAAGTGTGCGATCTGATGTGTGTGTCTGTGATATGATGTGTGTAGGTATGCGATATAATGTGTGTGTGTGTATGTGTGTGATATAATGTGTGTAGGTGTGCGATCTGATGTGTGTGGGTGTGATATGTGTGCAGGTATGCGATATGATGTGTGTGTGATATAATGTGTGTAGGTGTGCTATCTGATGTGTGTGTCTGTGATATGATGTGTGTAGGTGTGCTATCTGATGTGTGTGTCTGTGATATGATGTGTGTAGGTGTGTGATCTGATGTGTGCGATATAATGTGTGTAGGTGTGCGATCTGATGTGTGTGATATAATGTGTGTAGGTGTGCGATCTGATGTGTGTGTCTGTGATATGATGTGTGTAGGTGTGCTATCTGATGTGTGTGTCTGCGATATAATGTGTGTAGATGTGCGATCTGATGTGTGCGATATAATGTGTGTAGGTGTGCGATCTGATGTGTGTGATCTGGTGTGTGTAGGTGTGCGATATGATGTGAGTGGGTGTGTGATCTGATGTGTGTAGGTGTGCGATATGATGTGTGTGTGATATGATGTGTGTAGGTGTGTGATCTGATGTGTGTGATATAATGTGTGTAGGTGTGCGATCTGATGTGTGTGATATAATGTGTGTAGGTGTGCGATCTGATGTGTGTGATCTGGTGTGTGTAGGTGTGTGATCTGATGTGAGTGGGTGTGTGATCTGATGTGTGTAGGTGTGCGATATGATGTGTGTGTGATATGATGTGTGTAGGTGTGTGATCTGATGTGTGTGTGATATGATGTGTGTAGGTGTGTGATCTTATGTGTGTGATATAATGTGTGTAGGTGTGTGATCTGATGTGTGTGATATAATGTGTGTAGGTGTGCGATCTGATGTGTGTGATATAATGTGTGTAGGTGTGCGATCTGATGTGTGTGATCTGGTGTGTGTAGGTGTACGTTCCACTGCAGGTCCTCCTGTTTGGAATCTGGTGATGATTGTGGGGTCTCCACTCCTCTTTCTTCTCTCATTTTGGGGGTGTCCGCTGTCTATAATGAAGTGTCCTGCAGTATTGTTTAACTTTTTTAGCTGCATGGACATTTCATTATTGAACCGCGACTAGGGCTTATTTTCAGGGTAGGGCTGAAAATACCTGCTAGGGCTTATTTTCGGGGAAACACGGTAATACTGATGATATCAGCACAATGGCTAAAACTACAGTAATATCTAATCCAAGTATAATCTGTTCTACAATAATCTGTGTGTAATAATCTGTGACACCATATGTTCTTCAGAAGAAAGGTGTTCATTTCTGCATTAGTCCTTATTTTCACAGCAGTAATTGTACTGTAGGTCGTGATGCATCTTCACCTGTCGATTGTTGGTGTCACTTCTTCCCTGCACCCTATATAACCCCACAGCGATGTACTCGGCCTCTCTGCTGTGGAAACTCTATGAGGATACTTAGATATAGGTTGGATGGGAGGAAGCACGTCCTGTTTTCACAGTGACCCATTTCCAGTGGCCCCTCTGATAATAACACAGGACATATTTCTGATAAGGCTGTTCCTATAAATACATTTTTGACATTTCGGCACATCTTCACGTCGCACATTCCTCCAATGCAGAAGAGGCTCCAGAGTCAAAAGCTCCTGCATGCAAAAGCCTTAAAGTGATGCGGCCAGGATCTAATGCCCATGTTTCCCCAAAAATAAGACAGGTTCCTACATTAATACTAGGATATGTATTAGGGCTTATTTTCAGGGGATGTCTGAAAATCTAAAGGGGTGCAGTGACTAGTAGGACTACCCATTCAGTGTGTGACAGCCTGGCACTTGCCAACCGTATTGTTTTGGGTCTCATGGTGTCTTTTGAGTGTGATTCTTTCGGGGGTGTCTGCTTTCCTTGGTTAAGGGTCTATCTAGCTGCATTCTAATGTCAATTGAGTACTTTTTTACATGTACAGATGCCTGGACACTATTTAAATTGACTTTTTTATGAACTGTAACTAGGGCTTATTTTTGAAGTAGGCTTAAATTTCAAGCATCCTCGAAAATCCTGCTAGGGCTTATTTTCGGGGTAGGTCTTACTTTCATGGAAACAGGGTAAGTCGTATCTGGAACTTTAATTCAGGCTTGCGCAGTGAGCCCGCATTATCCCCCGCACATGTCTGTTGATCTGATCACAGGTCCGCCTAGTCAAAAAGTAAATAGATTGTATAATACTTATGCTAATTCTAACAGGGGGAGGGGATAACTATGAATATTCCCCAGATATTATCTGATCCTCAGCTGCTGTCACTCAAGCAGCTGCTGATTTTATAAACTTTACTTTCTTGGATATAAAAACCTAAACATCCGAGCTGACCACTACAGGTATATATAGAATCAGCCTGAGAGTGCCAGTATAGCACTGGCTTTAACTTATATATGAAAATCCTGGTGATTGGTTCCCTTTAAAGATATATCATCAACCATGCAACGGATCTTTCTATAACAAGTATGCCTGGATTCAGCATCTTACTGCAGTATGGCACTTTCTTTACTTCATATCGCAAAATGTTGCTGGTTGGTCCTCTCACACCTCAAGAGAAATGTTCTTAAACTGGACATTCCCTTTAAATAAATGTTATTAACATTGTGAACTTTGTCCTCCACATCTCACAGAGAAGTGGTAAAACCAGCCTGGTTCAGGGATTAGCCCAGGCTCACATTCCTTTCCCCCCCCAGTTAAATCACTGGTTTCCAGCTGCTCTGGAGTTGCTGGTGGCTGATGAGCGTTGCTATGTCATTGATGGTCTCACAGGTTAGAGACCACTTTTCTGGAGCGATGAAGCGCTTATACTGGCGCAGAATGGACACTGGTCTATTAATTAGCTAAGTCCAGGTATAGAGATCTTATCTTAGAAGGATGTATAGTCCCAGTCTGTAAGTAGTAGCAGAGACATGTATAGGACAGAAAAAACAGGAGAAAAATGACATTTTTGTGTACTCACCGTAAAATGTCTTCCTTGGAGCCTTTCATTGGGGGACACAGACAGTGGGTATTATGGTGTCTCCAGGGAGGCGGAAGGACTTCCCCTGAGATAGGGATGAGACCTGAGTCCACCAGACGAGGGAGCTGAGGGCAGTCCGAGATAAGCGGACTGACCGGTCTAGAGAGGCTGGATTCTTGTCCCAAGAGGACAGAAGATCCAATTGCAGAGGGCGCAAATGGAATTGGGCAAACGACACGGCTTCCATGACTGCTATCATCTTGCCTAACACTCTCATCCCACTCCGGAGGGATGTGTAACGGCAGGAGCGGAGGGATTGGGCGGCCCGGATCAGGGAAGACCTCTTGTCTTCTGGAAGAAAAACCCCGGGCCTGAACCGTGTCTCTCAGCATACCTAAAAAGGTGATGCGCTGATGAGGAATGAGGGATGACTTGTTGAAGTTGAGAAGCCACCCTAGCCTTGAGAGCGTGTCTGGGCAAATTTGCACGCTTTCTGAGCAAACTTGAAGAGAGCTCCCTTTGATAAGTAGGTCGTCCAAATAGGAAACGACCAGGACGCCTCTGTAAAATGGACATGACGGCTGCCATGACCTTTGTGAAGACCCGAGGCGCAATAGCCAGTCCAAAGGGAAGGGCCCTGAATTGGAAATGACGGTGTCCTACGGCAAAACGAAGGAACCGTTGATGCGATACACATATGGGAATGTGCTTCAAATGAGATTTGCCGTGACGTGGCGAAGCAGCTCAAGAAATTGCAATTTTTTGCCAAAAATCTCAAAATTTTTTTTATAATAAGTACAGTTTGGAATGTTCAGTGCTGTAGTTCACATTTGGTGCTGGCTTTTTGTTTTTTCTTCATTGAATTGGTCGGTGGTTGACCTCCACCTTGCTATGCACCCCAATTTGGGATGTATTCCAGCTGTCTGGATTTTGGCGGTTGGTGACTGTTCACATTAAGTCATCAGGCTTTGTCCACAGGCTATTTACTTCATGCAGCATTTGCTTGGACCTGTCCCGCCCACAGCCATGACTCAGTCATGGGTACGGGATTGAAATAGACCAGGTGAGTGCTGCTAAGAGCAGTTCTACTATTCATATGTGAGGCCGTATGGCACATTTTATAAAAATATTTTAGTGTAGGACTGCTTCAAATGAGATTTGCCGTGACGTGGCGAAGCAGCTCAAGAAATTGCAATTTTTTGCCAAAAATCTCAAAATTTTTTTTATAATAAGTACAGTTTGGAATGTTCAGTGCTGTAGTGCACATTTGGTGCTGGCTTTTTGTTTTTTCTTCATTGAATTGGTCGGTGGTTGACCTCCACCTTGCTATGCACCCCAATTTGGGATGTATTCCAGCTGTCTGGATTTTGGCGGTTGGTGACTGTTCACATTAAGTCATCAGGCTTTGTCCACAGGCTATTTACTTCATGCAGCATTTGCTTGGACCTGTCCCGCCCACAGCCATGACTCAGTCATGGGTACGGGATTGAAATAGACCAGGTGAGTGCTGCTAAGAGCAGTTCTACTATTCATATGTGAGGCCGTATGGCACATTTTATAAAAATATTTTAGTGTAGGACTGCTTCAAATGAGATTTGCCGTGACGTGGCGAAGCAGCTCAAGAAATTGCAATTTTTTGCCAAAAATCTCAAAAAATTTTTTTATAATAAGTACAGTTTGGAATGTTCAGTGCTGTAGTGCACATTTGGTGCTGGTTTTTTGTTTTTTTCTACATATGGGAATGTGTAAATAAGCATCTTGAATGTCTATGGAAGCTAGGAATTCTCCCGGTTCCATAGCAGCTAGTACGACTCGCAATTATTCCATTCGGAAGGTCCGAATCCGTACGGACCTGTTTGGCCTTTTGAGGTCCAGGATAGGACGGACAGAGCCATCTTTTTTGGGGATGACAAAGAGGTTTGAATAGAAACCTTTGCCACGCTGTTTCAGGGGCACTGGAATGATAATGTTTGCTTTTTGCACAGAGGCTATGGCCTGACATAAGGCCTGGTTTTGCGTTGTGGACTTTGGAAGCAGAGAACGCAGAAACCTGTTGGCCGGTAGGGAATGGAAATCGATCTTGTAACCTGAGGTGACTATTTCTCGAACCCAAGCATCGTGAGTATGGTCTAGCCAGATATCCCGAAAAAGCAGAACCCGCCTTCCAACAGGAGTCGGCTCTGAGGGGTACCCGGCGTCATGCTGAAGGGGCCTTCGCAGGGCGAGGTCCCTTGGGTTTAGATTGCCTGGAGTGGGAACGCCAGGAAGAGTCCCTTGAGGGACCGGATCCCTGATCTGAGCGATGCGACGACCCCTGTGATGGTTTTTGGGGGGCGGGCCGAAAGGACTGCCTGCACCAAGAAGACTTTTTAAAATTTTTGGATACAGACCGCTATTATGGTAGAATAGTACTTTTACCACCCGTCGTCTCAGATATAAGCTTGTCCAGGGATTCTCCAAACAGACGAAGACCCTGGAAGGGGAGTGTGGACAGGGACTTCTTGGAGGCACTGTCCGCGTTCCATATCTTGAGCCACAGGACTCTGCGGGCAAAAACAGCATTGGCTGCCGTTAGGGCTGACAAACTAGCTGCATCTAGGGAGCCGTGAAGAAAATATTTAGAGGCTAGAGAAAACAAATCAAGGATCTCAAGAGCCTCTGAAGGAATATTGCAAGAGCGAAGCAACTTGCGCAAGTTCCTACTCCACACACTCATAGCTCTCGCCACCCATGTCAAGGCAAACAGGGGGCGCAGAGAGGATCCCGAAGCCTGGAAAATAGATTTGACCACAGCATCAACTGCGCGGTCGGACGAGTCCTTGAGAGACGCGGTGTCTGAGACAGACATAGCCGTGTGTTTAGCCAGCCTGGATACTGGCGGATGCACAACGGGGGGTACTGACCAGAGCTTAACCAGTTCCGATGGAAAGGGAAAAGCGAATGAAGAGGAGGATTTTTTATTAAACCTCCTATCAGGGTGATCCCACCGTTTAGATATGATTTGATGAAAAATCGGATCCTGGGCAAAGGACTTAGGAGGCTTCTTGGCCCGCTTGATTGCCGACTGAGAAGTCTGGTCCGAAGGCTGATCAGAAATCGACAGTGATTGACAGCCAAAATTAATGTGTCTTCCATATGTCTAGACTCAGAAGGGACATCTGAACCAGAGTCAGAGTCTTGGGAATCGTGACTACTAAAAGTTACGGAGCCTGAGTCAGACTGATCATCGTCCGAGTCGGACGAGACGTAACGGTCGCAATGGCGCCTTTTGGAGACAGCCTTTTTACGTACTGGGAACGAGACACCAGACGAAGGCGGGCTCCCCTGGGGGAGCTGAGCCGGGGGGAGGCTGTGAGAGCCTGTGGAAGGCTGGGATATCTGAGCGGCCAGGTCATCTAACCTCTTAGACATTAGAAGAGCCCAGGCAGGAATAACGTCATCAGACTGGGGTACTGCCTGGATAGTGGCCGCAGCCAAATCCACAGACTGCACGACCTCCTGGTCCGGCAGCGGAGGCTGTTGTGACACGGTAGTAGGGGCATCGCAGCCCCGGCATAGTGGATAGCTTCGGCCATTAGAAAACGAACGTCCACAGGTGGTACAAGCATAGTAGAGGTCCGTAGAGGACGCCTGGGAAGGTTTATCACCCTTGCGGTTACGCATGTCAGCAACAGTTCCACAATAAGTACAGTGAGCCTCTAGCAGTATTATAAAGGGACTGCTGTGGATGAGGAGCTGCTAGCAGTATTATAAATGACTGCTATGCAGAGCCGGTATATACCGAGTAAAGTAGCACACCCTGTCAAACAGTCGGTATATACCTACAGGCACAGTTAGTATATACTGCTAAAAGCTGATATACACCGCCAGCCAGCAGACACACACCGCTAGAAAGACAGCGATATACCACTGAGCAGAGCGGTATATAGTGCTGCAGAATTGCAGAGCCAAGGAGGCGATCTCACCCGTGTCTGCTCCCCACATGTAATGGCGTCCAGTGTTCTCTGGCAGCATGGAGGGGAGAGACGGCCCACTTGAGGGAGCGGCTTCTAGAGCAGTGGAGGGGGCGTTGCTAGAATGCAGGCCGAAGCCGGGAGCTAAATTAATGATGCTTACCCGGGATCACGGCCTGCATCGCCCCACTGGCGCCTTTTCAGGCGGCGATTTAGATGCAGGGGACTGACTCGTCGTCTCCCTACCTGCTCCTGGCTCCGTCTGAAGACGCGTCGGTCCTGGGATGCGGGGATCTCCGGGACGCATCTTCGGCTCAAGGCTAGCAGGTGCTCGGCTCTGCCTAGCCCTCTGGAGCTACCTCTGTGAGGTGCTTCCAGGGAGCCTGGAGGGGTACGCAGACCCGACCACTTGGGCGCGAGGGAAGACTGACGGCTTGTGCACGCCAGGTTTCCTCTGCCCGAACACGGGGGAACGGGGGTGGCAAGGCACCCTGGTATTGTCCCTATCAAAAACAGAATGAATAAGAAAAGAAAAACAAAATAAAAAGTAAAAATAAGCTGGCCTGAGGCACCTCTGGTGGAGCTCAGTCCAGACATGTCAGCCTCCCTGCTGACACTAGGAAAAAACTGAACTAGTTCCCGCCTAGCTGGGGTATATGCTGTGGGAGGAGGAGCTAACACTTTTTTCAAACCTAGTGTCACGCCTCCCCTGGAGACACCATATAACCCACTGTCTGTGTCCCCCAATGAAAAGGCGAGAAAAGAATATAAATATAAATAAATATGCCACTAAACTTCCTTATATACAAGTGCAAGTGCATGTCTCAAAAAATGAGAAGGAATCCTAGGAGAGTACCAATGTTGTGTAATCTGGTGCGCAAAAAATCAGGGAAGACTATATAAATGGATTACAAGATTAATTGTCATAGCCCACATTAGAGGTAACAAACCCTGGGAAAAAGAGGCATATTAGATGGAGCCAAATACCACCCTCATTTCTTCCGCATTTTTCTTCCTGTAACTGCCAGAATCTCCAATTAATGATGTGGGGAGCCGGTGATGGTGACAATAGATTCTATCTGTAAAACCAGAAGAATACATGTAAATAACAGGAACAAAAAATAAAAAAGACTAAAAACAATGAATATAGTGATTTAAAAACAAGAAACAAAGATAAATTACTACGGAGAAAAAAGAACCTCACAAAAAGGAGGAGAAACTCAATGATTCATCAAGTCCTTTAGGGACAAGAGTATCAAGGATCGCGATCGACTTGGACTCGCATTGTGCCAGTCTCTTCTTGAGATCGCCTCCCCTGACACCACCATGAATGACATCAATCCCCCGAAAAGTCAAGCCCCTAGTACACGAATTATGATGGAGCTTGAAGTGTTGGAGGAGTGTTTTAAGAAAAGTGATGTCATCCACGGTTTTAGCAGCCTATGTCTCTAACGTGCTCCTCACTCGAATGCGGAGTTCCCGTGAGGTAAGACCCACATAAGTCAGGGAGCACGGACATCTAGCACAATATACAGTACTACGTAAGTAGTGGCACAAGATATATACTGTCTGATGTTGAAAACTTTGCCACCATTAGATAGAAAAGTGGTGCCCTGGGAGATGTTTTTACAGGCTACACAGTGGCCGCATGGATAACAGCCCAAAGTAGGTCCCCGCGAACCAAATAGATTAACTGTCCTAGGTACATAATAACTATGTACCAGGAGATCTTTGAGGTTTTTAGATCTTCTAGAGGTCATGAGAGGGGCATCTGACAGCACAGATGCCAAGATAGAATCTGTTTTTAAGATAGGCCAATGCTTTTTCAGGATAGACCGCGTAGCCTCACACTCACAGTTATAAGTGCCGATAAAGAAATGAAATAAAGGGAATTTTGTTTACTTACCGTAAATTCCTTTTCTTCTAGCTCCTATTGGGAGACCCAGACAATTGGGTGTATAGCTTCTGCCTCTGGAGGCCACACAAAGTATTACACTTTTAAAAAAGTGTAACCCCTCCCCTCTGCCTATACACCCTCCCGTGGATCACGGGCTCCTCAGTTTTGGTGCAAAAGCAGGAAGGAGAAAACTTATAAATTGGTCTAGGGTAAATTCAATCCGAAGGATGTTCGGAGAACTGAAGACCATGAACCAAAAGAACAAATCAACATCAACAACATGTGTACACAAAAGAACAACCAGCCCGAAGGGCACAGGGGTGGGTGCTGGGTCTCCCAATAGGAGCTAGAAGAAAAGGAATTTACGGTAAGTAAACAAAATTCCCTTTTTCTTTGTCGCTCCATTGGGAGACCCAGACAATTGGGACGTCCAAGAGCAGTCCCTGGGTGGGTAAAACAATACCTCAATAAAAAGAGCCGAAAACGACCCCCTCTTACATGTGGGCAACCGCCGCCTGGAGGACTCGCCTACCTAGACTGGCGTCTGCCGAAGCATAGGTATGCACTTGATAGTGCTTCGTGAAAGTGTGCAGACTAGACCACGTAGCTGCCTGACACACCTGCTGAGCCGTCGCCCGGTGCCGCAATGCCCAGGACGCACCTACGGCTCTGGTAGAATGGGCTTTCAACCCTGAAGGGAGCGGAAGCCCAGAAGTACGGTAGGCCTCGAGAATCGGTTCCTTGATCCACCAAGCCAAGGTTGACTTGGAGGCCTGAGAGCCCTTGCGCTGGCCAGCGACAAGGACAAAGAGCGCGTCTGAACGGCGCAGGGGTGCCGTGCGAGACACGTAGAGCCGGAGTGCTCTCACTAGATCCAAAGAGTGCAAATCCTTTTCACACTGGTGAATTGGATTAGGGCAAAAGGAAGGCAAGGAGATATCCTGATTTAGATGAAAAGGGGATACCACCTTAGGGAGAAATTCCGGGACAGGACGCAGAACCACCTTATCCTGGTGGAAAACCAGGAAGGGAGCTTTGCATGACAGCGCTGCAAGCTCAGACACTCTCCGAAGTGATGTGACCGCCACCAGGAAGGCCGCCTTCTGGGAAAGACGGAAGAGAGAGACATCCCGCAGCAGCTCAAAAGGCGGCTTTTGAAGAGCCTTCAGGACCCTGTTAAGATCCCAAGGTTCCAACGGACGTTTGTAAGGTGGAACCATGTGGCAAACCCCCTGCAGGAACGTGCGGACCTGCGGAAGCCTGGCTAGACGCTTTTGAAAAAACACGGAGAGCGCCGAAACTTGGCCCTTGAGAGAGCCGAGGGACAAACCCTTGTCCATTCCAGATTGTAGAAATGAAAGGAATGTGGGTAATGCAAACGGACATGGAGGAAAACCGTTATCAGAGCACCAGGATAAGAAGATTTGCCAAGACCTGTAATAGATCTTGGCGGACGTTGGCTTCCTGGCTTGTCTCATGGTGGCAATGACATCCTGAGATAACCCTGAAGACGCTAGGAGCCAGGACTCAATGGCCACACAGTCAGGTTGAGGGCCACAGAATTCAGATGGAAAAACAGGCCTTGTGACAGCAAGTCTGGGCGGTCTGGAAGTGCCCACGGTTGACCCACCGCGAGATGCCACAGATCCGGATACCACGACCGCCTCGGCCAGTCTGGAGCGACGAGAATGGCGCGACGGCATTCGGATCGGATCTTGCGTAGTACCCTGGGCAGCATCGCCAGAGGGGGAAACACGTATGGCAGTCGAAACTGCGACCAATCCTGGACCAAGGCATCCGCTGCCAGAGCTCTGTGATCCTGAGACCGAGCCATGAAGGCCGGGACCTTGTTGTGTGTGTCGTGACGCCATGAGGTCGACGTCCGGCGTTCCCCAGCGGCGACAGATCTCTTGAAACACATCTGGGTGAAGAGACCATTCCCCTGCGTCCATGCCCTGACGACTGAGAAAATCTGCTTCCCAGTTTTCTACGCCCGGGATGTGAACTGCGGAGATGGTGGAGCCTGTGTCTTCCACCCACTGCAGAATTCGGCGGACTTCCTGGAAGGCTTGACGACTGCGAGTGCCGCCTTGGTGGTTGATGTACGCGACGGCAGTGGCGTTGTCCGACTGTATTCGGACCTGCCTGCCCTCCAGCCACCGATGGAAAGCCAATAGGGCTAGATATACTGCCCTTATCTCCAGGATATTGATCTGAAGGGACGATCCTATTGGATTCCAGGTTCCTTGAGCCCTGTGGTGGAGAAAAACCGCTCCCCAACCTGACAGGCTCGCGTCCGTGGTGACCACGGCCCAGGTTGGAGGTAGGAAGGATTTTCCCCGAGACAGAGATGTGGGTAGGAGCCACCACTGAAGTGATGTATTGGTTGCAAGGGAAAGAGAGATGTTCTTGTCGAGGGAAGCCAAACTCTTGTCCCATTTGCGAAGAATGTCCCATTGGAGTGGCCCTAGATGGAATTGCGCGAACGGCACTGCTTCCATAGCTGCAACCATCTTCCCCAGGAAGTGCATGAGGCGCCTTAAGGGGTGTGACTGACTCCGAAGAAGTGATTGCACCCCCGCTTGCAGAGAAAGCTGTTTGTCCCGCGGTAGTTTGACTAACGCTGGCTGGGTATGAAACTCCATCCCGAGGTAAGTCAGTGATTGGGTTGGCGTCAACTTGGATTTCGGGAAATTGATGATCCACCCGAACTGCTGGAGAGTCTCCAGAGTGACGGAAAGACTTCGTTGACACGCCACCCGAGAAGGAGCCCTGACTAGGAGATCGTCCAAGTAGGGGATCACCGAGTGGCCCTGAGAGTGCAGGACCGCCACGACGGATGCCATGACTTTGGTGAAAACCCGTGGGGCTGTCGCCAGGCCGAAGGGCAATGCGACGAACTGGAGGTGTTCGTCCACGATGGCGAAACGCAGGAAACGTTGATGTTCGGGTGCGATCGACACATGGAGATAAGCATCCTTGATGTCGATCGATGCTAGGAAGTCTCCTTGTGACATCGAGGCGATGACCGAGCGGAGCGATTCCATCCGAAATCGTCTGGTTTTCACATGTCTGTTGAGGTCCAGAACGGGACGGAATGACCCGTCCTTTTTTGGCACCACGAACAAGTTGGAGTAAAAACCGCGACCACATTCCTGAAGGGGAACGGGAATCACAACTCCATCTATCTTTAGAGCGTCCACTGCCTGAAAAAGTGCGTCGGCCTGCGCGGGGGGTGGGGAGGTTCTGAAGAAACGAGCCGTAGGTCGAGAGCTGAACTCTATCCTGTAACCATGAGACAGAATGTCTCTCACCCATCGGTCTTGAACGTGTGGCCACCAGGCGTCGCCAAAGCGGGAGAGCCTGCCACCGACCGAGGATGTGGCTAGATGAGGCCGAGAGTCATGAGGAGGCCGTCTTGGAGGCAGTGCCTCCTGCGGCCTTTAGGGGGCGTGACTTGGACCGCCACGCATAGGAGTTCCTCTGGCCTTTCTCCGGCCAGTTGGTCGAAGAGGATTGGGACTTGGCGGAGGAACGAAAGGACCGAAACCTCGATTGGATTTTTCTCTGCGGAGGTCTCTTAGGTTTGGACTGGGGTAAGGAGGAGTCCTTTCCCGAGGATTCCTTAATAATCTCATAATCTCATCCAACCGTTCGCCAAACAAACGGTTGCCAGAAAAAGGCAAACCAGTTAAGAACCTTTTGGAAGCAGAGTCTGCTTTCCATTCACGCAGCCACATGGCCCTGCGGACTGCCACGGAGTTAGCGGATGCTACAGCCGTACAGCTAGCGGAGTCCAGGACGGCGTTCATGGCGTAGGACGAAAATGCTGATGCCTGAGAGGTCAAGGAAGAAACATGTGGAGCAGAATTCCGCGTGACAGCATTAATCTCAGTCAGACATGCCGAGATTGCTTGGAGAGCCCACATGGCCGCAAAGGCCGGGGCGAAAGACGCGCCCGTGGCCTCATAATTAGACTTCACCAAGAGCTCTATCTGTCTGTCAGTGGCATCCTTCAGGAATGAGCCATCGGCAACAGACACAACGGACCTAGCAGCCAATCTAGAGACTGGAGGATCTACCTTGGGAGAATGTGCCCAGCCCTTAACGACTTCAGGTGGAAAGGGATAACGCGTGTCAGTGAGCCGTTTAGCAAAGCGCTTGTCCGGAACCGCTCTGGGCTTCTGGACAGCGTCCCTGAAGTTAGAGTGATCAAAAAACGTATTGTGCGTACGTTTGGGGAAACGGAATTGGTGTTTCTCCTGCTGAGAAGCCGACTTCTCTGCAGGAGGCGGCGATGGTGTGAGATCCAACACCTGGTTGATGGACGAGATAAGATCATTTACTAAGGCGTCCCCCTCAGGGGTATCAAGGTTAAGGGCGAAGTCAGGGTCAGAGCCCTGAGCTCCCCCGTCCGCCTCGTCGTCCTGAGAGTCCTCAAGCTGGGATCCAGAGCAGCGTGAGGAGGCCAGGGAAGAGTCCCAGCGAGGCCGCTTAGCCGGTCTGGGGCTGCGGTCCGGGCAGGAGTCATCCGCCTGGGGCCTAGGGGCTATCCTGGGAGCGCGCTGCGGCGCGGACCGAGAAGGGCCTGGAGGAGACAGCCTAACAGGGGCCGGGGCCTGTGAAGGGCCCGGTCTGGACTGCAAAGCTTCAAGGAGCTTAGATGACCATTTGTCCATAGACTGTGCAATGGACTGAGAAAGTGACTGAGAGAGTTTCTCAGCGAAAGAGGCCAACGACGGTGACTCTGTCCCTGCAGCCTGTTCAGTGGGAGCAGGGGGATCTATATGAGCCGAGGGGCCCACAAGTGCCCTAGGCTCCGGCTGAGCAAGTGTGGCAGGAGTCGAGCATTGATCACAGTGAGGGTAGGTGGATCCCGCAGGCAACATAGCCCCACAAGAGGTACAGGCCGCGAAAAAAATCTGTGCCTTAGTAGCTTTGCTCCTTGTGGACGACATGCTGTTGTCTCTTAGGAGAGTGACCACTGAGGGTATATAGGAAAAGGGTACACAGCCTTTCCGAACAGATATATATATCTATCATATATATATATATATATATATCCCGGCACCCTAGGGGGACCAGCACCGTGACCGGTGTGGCTTACCAACCGCTAACGAGCGGAGTGTGTCCTCCAGATTCCCTGTCGTGGATCCCCCGGAGCTGCAGAGCTTTGCTGCTGAGTAGCATCCATCGGCAGAATGCTAAAAATGGCTGCCGGAGCTCTCAGGGGGGGTGTGGAGCCGAGGGCGGCGCCAGCAAAGAGCGGGAATCTGGAGTCCCCACAGTGGTCAATGAGGGGGGAGGGAAACATGCAGGATGCCCCAGCCCTCAAAGCCGACGTCATGTCGGCAATCCCGCCCTAACCCCTGACAGGCAGGCTCGGGGGCGGGATTTTTCGCGACTAGGCCGCGGCGAAGCCGGGGACTAAATTTAAGGCCGTGCCCGACAAGCAGGCACGGTCGGCGCGGAAGTCCGCCGAAAAGACAACGGACGGAACTACCGCGGCTTCCGGAGATAAGGTGCGACCCTCTCTGTACTGTCCCCACATGGGGACACAGAGTACCTTCAAGTTGCAGGGCCCGGTCCCTGGGGGTGAAGAAGCTCCAGTCCGGCAGGTTCCACCAGGGGCTGCGGATGGAGCACGGTCCCAGCTCATGGATGACCGCTTAGGATCCCACTTCTCCCAGAGCCGCATAAGGGATGGTGAAGGAGACGGCATGTGGCTCCAGCCTCCGTACCCGCAATGGGTACCTCAACCTTAACAACACCGCCGACATAGTGGGGTGAGAAGGGAACATGCCGGGGACAGTATCGGGGTCCTCTTTTCTTCCATCCGACATAACTATGTATGAGAATGCATGAGTGGATGTGTGCCTCCTTCCACACAAAGCATAAAACTGAGGAGCCCGTGATCCACGGGAGGGTGTATAGGCAGAGGGGAGGGGTTACACTTTTTTAAAAGTGTAATACTTTGTGTGGCCTCCAGAGGCAGAAGCTATACACCCAATTGTCTGGGTCTCCCAATGGAGCGACAAAGAAAATATCTTTTGATGATATTTATATGCTGTAAATCTCTTCCTCAAGATACTATTCTTGATACGGCTCGTACTTGTTCTGTGTCCATTACCTTCTCTTGATTCTATGATGTCATCTCAGCATGGCGCGCGTGCTCGGGCCGCCGACCCGTGGGATGAGCAGTATTTCCGGGATCCCCAGTGGGAGTGTGCGCATGCGTGGCTTCCTTGGTGATGCGTCCTGGATGCCATGCATGCGCTGCGACTGGGATCCCTGGTCTGTTTTTTTCCTCCTGCTCGGCGGCCTGCGCATGCGCGGCCAGATATGTCCATTGTGGTGACGCGTCGGCGTCCCATACTCAGCCGTTAGGAATGAATCAATCATGGCAACTATATATCCTCATACAGCGCTCAGTCCCAGTATCCCCCTGATGAAGCTGGTTGATTTTTTTGGCACTCCATGGTAAGAAATTCGTGAAACGTACGTTGGGGGTCTTTCTTACTGGGAGGGTGGTATTTGGCTCCATCTAATATGCCTCTTTTTCCCAGGTTTTGTTACCTCTAATGTGGGCTATGATAATTAATCTTGTAATTCATTTATATAGTCTTTACTTCCCTGATTTTTTGCCCTCCAGATTACACAACATTGGTACTCTCCTAGGATTCCTTCTCATTTTTTGAGACATGCACTTGCACTTTATATAATGATGTTTAGTGGCATATTTATTTATATTTATATATTTCTTATACACCCCTACCCCATTATCCGCTATTAGCCATGACCATGAATTTTACATGTTCACTGTCCCTTTGTTATATGTATGTCTGATCCTTTTGATATTTTTCACTGTAAATGAAAATTGATGAAAACACTTTTTATACATCTTCGAATAAAAATATATTGTATGATATAATCCTTGTTCTCCTGTTTTTTCATCTACAGTATTATGGAGTTATGCATCATCCCTTAGACCTATTGATATAGGTTGTTAGGGATTTATTTAAGATAGTTCCATTGGGAATTTGGTTGTTAATGTATAGGACATAGCTGCTCTCTATATATGGATAATTATAAGGTGGGGTCTCTAATGAGCCGCGCTCTCTCATCATACAAGTGCCCTCTACAGGTCTCTACAAAGTGTCTGCAATAAGTTTGTGACGTCAATGGAACACTGGCCATAATCGAAGAATATAACAAAGGGACACACAAACCTGCAGCACAGAAGTCTTCCGGGATTTCTTGAAATCAATAAATAGATCACCTAAATAATTCAATAAGAGAGTGCGGATCATGATCTTCACAACTGCTGGACGCGATGGTGACTGTGGAGTCTCAGGCCTATATCCCTCAATTGTAAAATGCTGTGCAATATCGACACTATATAAATAAGATTATTATTTAAGAACCTCCGAATTGTAAAGCGCTGCAGAATATGTTTGCGCTATAGAAATAAATATTATTATTATTTATTAAATAGTGTAGTTCGCTGTTCATGGAGAAAGATGTTCACACAAGCCACAGAAAATCAAGAAAGTCAATCGGGAAACTGGGCTGAAAATTGCTGGACAACAAGGTTCAACACGTGAGCCATACAAGGCACATGTGTCACCTTGGCCAGTCAAAGGGCCGAACCCAGGTTTGCAGCATTGTCGCACACGGCCTTCCCAGGCTGCAGGTTGAGTGGAGACAACCATTTACGAAACTCGGACCGCAGAGCTGACCACAACTCCTCAGCTGTATGACTCTCATTTCCCAGACATTTCAACGTAAAGACCGCCTGATGCCGTTGAGCTCTGCTGCCAGCATAGTAATGAGGGGTGCGGGATTCCTTGTGCGCAGTTATAACGCAGGTGGCCTGACCAGGCAGGCTTGGTGCGGAGGTGGAGGACCCAGACGAGGTTGAGGAGGCAGAAGCAGTGGAGGAACTTCTACATAAAGAGGATTGACGCACAAGTCGTGGGGACGGCAAGACTTGTACAGCAGACCCTTCTCCATCTCTCCACCATAGTTACCCAGTGCCCAGTCAGCGACATGTAACACCCCAGTCCATGCTTACTGGTCCAAGTATCGGTGATGAAATGCACCCTGTCACACACAGAGTTTCTCAAGGAAGTGGTGCTGTTGTGTGCGACATGCTGGTGTAGCGCAGGCACACCTTTCTTGGAGAAGTAGTGGCGACTGGGCATCTGGTACTGGGGCACAGCAACAGACATAAGGTCTCGAAAATCCTCTGTGTCCACCAGGCGGAAATCAGCATTTCGGTAGCCAACAGCTTGCAGAGAGTGAAAGTCAACCTCTTAGCTTTCTCATGGCTCGGAGGAAATGGCCTTTTATTTGTCCACATCTGAGGGACCAAGATCTGGCTGCTGTGTGGAGACGGTGTTGAGTAGGGTGTCCCTGGAAAACTGCAGGTCTGTGAGGAAAGTGCAGGCGGAGACATGATGTTGCCTTCATCCAAAGTTGGTGCTCTTGATGTCTGAGAGAGCTCTACACCAGCACTTGTTTCCCCTTCCAAAACAACTGACGACCTGCCAAGCAAACTGCCTGTTGCGGTTAAAGAGGTGGAAGGTCTGCATGGAAAAACATGTGTGACTGCTGTCCCCACATTTTTAGTTAAAAGAAAAAGGTTTTGGTACCGTGTTAACCAGTTGAAAAATGATTCATTGCTCTCAGTGAGACAAACAAAATTAAAATTTTGTACTTGTGATACCTTTTAATGACTAACTAAAATAAAAATAAAATATGATGTTATAAAGCAAGCTTTCGAGACATCTCAGGTCTCTTCCTCAGGCATGGTAGGACAAAATATCTGAAAAAACACAAATATATACACAAAACAGGGCAGACCGATGCATAGAAAAAGGACATTTACATAAACAAACACTGAGCTTGGAAAGTGAATCCTTAATTAGCTTTGATTAGTGGTGTGTGTTTTATTGTCCCGATATCCATGTAGGATCAGAGGCCTGGTGCCCTTGTAGTCTCTGGAGCTGACCTCTCAGATTTTGTAATGAGTCATAAATCCTTCTCGAGGTTCTGTAGCAAAGGTGTTGTGAATAATGAGTATTGTAGGTGTTCCGAATAGAATTCCTTAAGCTTAGTCCTTTGGGTATTAAATGTTCTTTCTTGCATCTGTTTAAAAAGATGTCACTGTCCAGTTGTGCCAGTTTCTTCAGAAGATCTTTTAGTTTCAAAGTTCTGCGGTACATTACATGAACAGCCGGGGAAGTCACTCAGATATCCCTCAGCTGTTCGCTGATTTGTCACAAACACGACTACTCTCTAGCGCCCCCCTTGTCAGCAGGCCACTTTTGGTACTGCAGGACAATGCATAAGATGAGGCTGCTGAGCTGATAATGCCAAATATTGGAGGTCTCACAGCAAGGGTAAATGTATATATCACCGATTCCCGCTAATGAAATATATATATATATATATATATATATATATATATATATATATACACACTTCGGTACCCTTAATGATAGCACTCCAATAATTGTATGCAATATAATTACGCTGTCACCACCCAGCTTTTACGGGTTAGCTGGGGACCCGTTTTAGATAGCATAAGGCCCTTCGGGTTTTTGGATTCGTATATAAAGCATGAGGAAAGAAACTATTAAATTTTATATATTTAATCCGAAAATAGGCAGTGGTTAAAAAATAGACAAGAATTTACAAAAGGGAACAATACAATTGCAGTATAGACAGTTACATAAAAATAAAAGGTATAAACGTGAAACTTACTAAACTCGTGCCATAGAAGTGACGTCTGAATTTACGGGGTTGAGGGACTCCAAGAGAAGAAGATGTTATAATCGGCCAGCATCACCCTTACTGATGCCCTCCAGTACTGACTGACTAAAACAAATTCATACATGTAAATTTATTTTCTTTATAAAGAATTTACATCTTACACATCCATAAAATGTTGTCATTGAGACATTGTTCATTTACTAAGATGCTAAGCAAAAGCGGCCCTTAAAAGATTTCTTGCAGGAAGTTGCGCCAGGTCAATCACTTTGAAAACACAAGCAGTAATCCGACATTATGTGGTATCCCAGTGTTGTCGGTATTTTTGTTCTACAGTTCTTAAAGCTTGGTGGAACAGTTTACCTTGCTCTTCGCTTTACCAAAGTTTTCTGGAAATGATACAAGTGGCTATGGAGATAATGCACCTTGATACGCATTGTACAGCCAAGGTGATGGAAAGAAGATAGCATTCTTTATACTAGTTCAGTGTAACTATCTACTTCAGATTTCCCAAGAATATTCTGTACAACCATAGTAAAAGGAGACCATGCATCTGCCTCATGTACAACCATAGTGAAAGGAGACCATGCATCTGCCTCTTGTGCAACCATAGTTAAAGGAAACCATGCATCTGCCTCATGTACAACCATAGTGAAAGGAGACCATGCATCTGCCTCATGTGCAACCATAGTGAAAGGAGACCATGCATCTGCCTCATGTACAACCATAGTGAAAGGAGACCATGCATCTGCCTCTTGTGCAACCATAGTTAAAGGAAACCATGCATCTACCTCATGTACAACCATAGTGAAAGGAGACCATGCATCTGCCTCATGTACAACCATAGTGAAAGGAGACCATGCATCTGCCTCATGTGCAACCATAGTGAAAGGAGACCATGCATCTGCCTCATGTGCAACCATAGTGAAAGGAGACCATGCATCTGCCTCAGCATAGTTCAATGAATCTTTGAAGCAGGGCTGTGGAGTCGGTAAGCCAAACCTTCGACTCCGACTCAATTTCTCTTGCACGACTCAGACTCCAGCTCCGACTCTGACTCCTACATATATTGCTTATAGTTAGGTGAAAAATGTATTGTAGTACATGAACATGTGTATGTGAACATCAGACATTTAATAATTTTTATGATACAATAATCAAGATATTTGGATAGAACATAAAATATATTTATTGGAATACAACTTTAGATCACAAAAAACTAATAAATTGTAAATATGTAAGTAAATATGTAAAACACTATGTAATATACAGTAGATTACATATATATCTTGTGTGTGTATATATATATATATATTACATATTGTATTACATATTTACAATTTATTAGTTTTTTGTGTTCTAAAGTTGTATTCCAATAAATATATTTTATGTTCCATCCAAATATCTTGATTATTGTATCATAAAAAGGATTAAATGTCTGATGTTCACATTGTACTACAATACATTTTTCACTTAAATATAAGCATTATACTAAATGTTATTATTTAGTAAAATATTCAGCACATTCTGCATTGCACTACTGTCCCCAATTTATTATATATTTTAGGAGTCGGAGTCGGTGCATTTTATACCGACTCCGACTCCACCAAAATGAGCTCCGACTCCACAGCCCTGCTTTGAAGTGTGGATCTTTTAGGAGTCCTCTGATTTGAGAACTCTCAAAAATACCCGCATTTAACTTCTCCTTGATAAGCGCTGGAAATGTTCGGCAGTTATAGTCAAAGCATTTTCCCTCTTTGTTTATAGCCTTTACAATCTGCTTTATTAAATGTGCAGTGGTTGTAAAATGATCTTATTCCTCTCAACTAGAGCTGGGTGGACTCGCTGAAAACTGGGACTGGCAGGTCCCTGCTCATTTTTAAAAAAAATCCGGTTCCGGTCCCCATATAAGTTTATGGGAACCAGAATCTGGAGATTAAAAATGTTGGTGGAAGGGATGGGGGATAGGAGCGCACGCAGTGTACTCACCGAAGATTCGTGTCATGGCAGCAAGCTGCTTTCAGGTCGCACATTCACTTTCGGAGCTGCGTGCACTAAAATAAAGGTAGATGCTACAATGTATAGGCTCCTTTCAGGTATGACGTAATTTATCATTTGATGTGGGGCGTGTTCAAAATGCAGCCCGGTTTATAATGAACATGGGCGAGGCACAATGTGCCCCCCTCTGCCCAGCCTGAGCTGCCTGCTTCATGCAGCAGGAAGCTCAGGATGAATTGCGCCCACGATGTGCCCTCCTCTGCCCAGCCTGAGCCACCTGTTTCATGCAGCAGGCAGCCCAGGATAAACTGCGCCCGCGATGTGCCCCCCTGTGCCCCTGAGGAAGCTCAGGATGACAACCACTCACACGCGGTCACACAGGCTGGGGGCATGTCACACTGCAACCAATCACAGACGCCAGGCTGGCCAGTGGGCAGGGAAAGCCATGTTTATGCGATGAGCAATGATGAGCGGCCCAGGCAGGCCACAGGAGTAGCATACAGCTGCGCAGGAGCAGTTTGCAGCCGCGACCGAGCCTCATTAAGCAGTGTCGGACTGGCCACCAGAGGAATCTCCAGTAATGCCAGGACTGGATTCAGGTACCTGCATTGCACTCCGGAGCTCTCACCTGAACTCCAGAGATCACCCCGGCCTGTCTGCAGCTGACATGAACTGAACCGCAATCGACGGGGAATCAATCACTTGGCACTCGCGGTACAGTCTCGGCTGCACTCTGTAGCTCAGGTGAAAGCTCTGGAGTGCAGTGCAAGTACCTGAATCCAGGCCTGGCATTACTGGAGATTCCTCCGGTAGCCAGTCCGACGCTGTCGGTAAGTATAAAGCGCTCGATACATTCTCATTTTCTTTATTTTTTTAAATTTCTCAAGTGCCGGATCCGGATCAAACACCGGGGTGTGGCATTCGGGCACCTTTAAAACCGCGTGGATCCAGACTTTAAGGCCATGTGCGCACATTGCATTTTTTCCTACGTTTTGGCTGCGTTTTAAGCTGCACTGTGTCATTGACAAAATGCATGCATTGTGCTTCCCCAGCAAAGGCTATGATAAATCAGAAATTCCATACACACGTTGCTTTTTTTTTGGCAGCGTCTTGTTTGACAAATAATTGTCAAAATCGTTGCCTAAAAAAAAAGCAGCGTGTCACTACTTCATTGCGTTTTGTGAACATTTTCCACCCATTGAAATGAAGGAAGTGTGTCAAAACGAAACCGCAATGTTTAGCTGTGCGTTTTGGTTGCATTTTGGATCCGTTCTTGTCACCAAAAACGCAGGTCAATAACTTTTCTCCATTCTCTCTCACTCTCCCTCCTTCATACTCACCGATAACCGGCGTGGCTGTCACACTGCTCCGGCGGCCTCTCCTGCTTCTGAAAGTGCCCGCCGCTCATTAGGCCCATCTAATATTCACTGCTCCCCCCGCCCACCGGCACCTATGATTGGTTGCAGCTAGACGCGCCCCCACGCTGAGTGATAGTCTGACTGCAACCAATCACAGCTGCCGGTGGGCGGGTCTATATCGTACCGTACAATAAATAATAATAAAAAAAAGACGTGTGTTCCCCCTCAATTTTGATACCCAGCCAAGATAAAGCCTCACAGCTGGGGCTAGTATTTTCGGCTTTGCAGACCCACGTTATTGGGAGCCCCCCAGCCTAAAAATAGCAGCCAGCACCCGCCTGGAATTGCCGCATCCATTAGATGCGACAGTCCTGGGACTATATCCGGCTCATCCCGAATGCCCTGGTGCGATGGCAATCGGGGTAATAAGGAGTTAATGGCAGCTCATAGCAGCCACTAAGGCCTAGTTAATCATGGCAGGTGACTGAGACACCCTCCATCACTAACCTGTAAGTGAAAGTAAATAAACACAAACACCCAAAAATCCTTTATTTGAAATAAAAGACAAAAACACTCTCTTTCACTACTTTATTAACCCCCCAAACACCCCTCCAGGTCCGACTTAATCCACACGAGGTCCCACGACGCTTCCAGCACTGCTACATCTGACACTCACAGCGAGCGGCCATAGAGAATGACTCCTCGCTGTGAACTCCACGCAGCAACTGAAGTGAGTCGCGCTATCAGCGGTAACGTCACTCAAGTTAGCCAACTGCCACAGCTGGAGTCCTCAACTGTGACAGCAAATCACCTGAGTGACTGAAGTGAGCCGCGTGATCAGTTGTGCCGTTACTCAGGTGATTTCTGGTCACACCTGGAGTCCTTCACCTGTGCCCGCAAATCAGGCCGTGATGCAGAGACAGTTGCACAATGAGAATGAACTCGGGTGTACATCTGATGTCACAGCTGTGGGCCCCGCACTACTGCCTGTGTCACAGCACTGTTGTCAAAGGTTCACCTGAGTTAATTCTCATGGCGCTGCTCTGTTTCTGTCTGCTGTCAGCGAGCAGTCATGCTCTATGGTGCTCGCTGTGACAGGACAGGGATGTAGCAGAGCTGAATCGCCGTGGGAGCTTGTGTGGATTACTTCGGACCTGCAGGGGTGTATAGGGGTTAATAAAGTGGTGAAAGAGGGTGATTTTTGTATTTTATTCCAAATAAATAATTTTGAGGGTGTATATGTTTAATTACTTTTACTTACAGATTAGTGATGGGGGTGGGGTCTCACAGACGACTGCCATCACTAATCTAGGACTTAGTGGCTGCTGTGCACTGCCATTAACTCCTTATTACCCCGACTGCCACCGCACCAAGGCAATGGGAAGATGCGGGTCCAGCGCCAGAATTGGCGCACCTTATGGATGCACCACTTCTGCGGCGGCTGTGGGCTGCTACTGTTAGGCTGGAAAGGGCCAAATAACGATAGCCCTTCACATGCTAATAATATCAGCCCCCAGTTGTCTGCTGTACCTTGGCTGGTCACAGAAAAATGGGGGGGGACCCTACGTCATTTTTTTTTTTTTTAAATAAATCAAATAATTAAAAACAAAACGTGGGATCCCCTCTATTTTTCATAACCAGCCAAGGTACAGCAGACAGCTGAGGGTTGCAGCCTGCAGCTGCTGCTGTTCCTGTGCTGGATATGAAAAATGGGGGGGACCCCACGTAATTTTTTTTACTGAAAAAATAAAAAAAAACAGCTGTCCAAGCTAGCTATCCCTCTATCAAGCTATTCTATTATTTCTTTCTATCTATTCTACCTGTTCTTTCTTATTATCTATTGTATATGTTTTTCTATCTATCAATCTATTCTAGCTATCTATCAATTATCCTTTCCTATCATATATTTTATTTTTCCTTTAAAAAAACGCACTGACAAAAATGCATCAAAAACGCATGCTTTTTTTTGTCAAACGCAGTGTTGACAGTTGTCAAGAGTCTGCCAGAGGGTGCATTTTTTTTTGTCAAATCAAGAACGCATTGTGCAGACATAGCCTTAGGGGTACTTTGCACACTACGACATCGCAGCTGCAATGTCGGTGGGGTCAAATCGAAAGTGACGCACATCTGGCGTCGCTGTTGTAGTGTGTAAATCCTTTTACATACGATTAACGAGCGCAAAAGTGTCGTTATCGTATGATCGGAGTAGGGTCCGACATTTCCATAATTTAGCAGCAGCGACAGGTACGATGTTGTTCCTCGTTCCTGCGGCAGCACACATCACTGTGTATGAAGCCGCAGGAGCGAGGAACATCTACCTGCGTCCCGGCTGCAATGCGGAAGGAAGGAGGTGGGCGGGATGTTACGTCCCGCTCATCTTTGTCCCTCCGCTCCTATTGGCCGCCTGCCGTGTGACGTCATACGACCCGCCCCCTTAGGAAGGAGGCGGGTCGCCGGCCAGAGCGACGTCACAGGGCAGGTGAGTTCATGTGAAGCTGCCGTAGCGATAATGTTAACTACGGCAGCAATCACAAGATATCGCTGCTGCGACGGGGGCGGGTGCTATCGCACTCGGCATCGCAAGCATCGGCTTGCGATGTCGTAGTGTGCAAAGTACCCCTAAGGGTATGTTCGCACGATCAGGACTCACTGCGTCTTGGACGCGGCGGGTCCTGACCTGCGGGGCTGCGAGTCTCCTCCGCAGGAGATCGCAGCTGCTTGTACCCACGGTTAAGGTTCAGTGCGCTGCAGTCTCTTGCTTGTGTTCTCCCTACGGAGGATGCATGCGAATCTGCAGCAAAGAATTGACATGCTGCGGTCTGGAAAGCCGCACCGCAGGTCAGTGTTTGCTGCGGAAAAAACAAGCACAGGATTCCTAGAAATCCCTTCACTGTGCCTGTACTGTACATCGCAGCGTTACAGACACAGCAAAATCATGCTACATCCAAAACGCTGCAAACACTGATCATGGGCACGCAGTCTTACAGCCCTACTCTCAATTAATGGTTCTACAAATACATTGTTTTCTCTCAGAGGCCGGTGGTTTCCCATCCAGTGCTCATTTTTTTTATCTACTAAAGGCTACTTTACACGCTGCGATATCGGTCCCGATATCGCTAGCGTGGGTACCCGCCCCCATCTGTTGTGCGAGACGGGCAAATCGCTGCCCGTGCCGCACAACATCGCGCAGACCCGTCACACATACTTACCTGCCCGGCGACGTCGCTGTGACCGGCGAACCGCCTCCTTTCTAAGGGGGCGGTCCGTACGGCGTCACAGCGACGTCACTGAGCGGCCGCCCAATAGAAGCGGAGGGGCGGAGATGAGCGGCCGGAACATCCCGCCCACCTCCTTCCTTCCTCATAGCGGCCGGGAGGCAGGTAAGGAGAGTTTCCTCGTTCCTGCGGCGTCACACATAGCGATGTGTGCTGCCGCAGGAGCGACGAACTACATCGTTACTGCTGCAGTAACGATAATCGAGAATGCACCCCCATGTCACCGATGAGCGATTTTGCTTGTTTTTGCAACGATGCAAAATCGCTCATCGGTGTCACACGCAGCAACATCGCTAATGCGGCCGGATGTGCGTCACAAATTCCATGACCCCAACGACTCCGCATTAGCGATGTCGCAGCGTGTAAAGCCCCTTAACCCAAAGACAGAAAAAGCAGGGATACTTGGTGTATCTGCTGTCTCAGGAGAATATTCACCATTCCTAGATCCACACAGACTGGCCACTGGTGACCGTGGTATGATATGTTCTGTGGGGCCAGAATAATTGTGTTTTGCTCTTCAGTTATCTTAGTGGAGTATGCAAATCAAAAAAGTCCGTGGAACCTCTGTTAGGAGTCTCGACACAGAAACTAGCCAGATATCCCTCCGGGAAGGACCTAGCCAAGGAGTGGCTCTTTTTAGGAGACCACCATAACCACTATATTAAGTGGCCATTTTAGTCAATATCCAGCTCTTGACGAGTTTAAAGATGTGACAAGGGAAATACCAAGGCCAGGTATCCATCCACAGACAGCTGTTTTGGGGTATTGCCCCTCATCAGTGTGGAGTAGGATTCTGGCCAGGTGGGAGCAATGCCAACAAGACAAAACAATCACTGATCTCGGGAGACCAGCCAGAGAAAACACTGCCGGCAGCCAGCGAGGGCGCTCAACACAGTGAAATCCTATTGACTAAAAGGGCCACTTAATATGGTGGTTATGGTGGTCTCCTAAAAAGAGCCACTCCTTGGCCAGGTCCTTCCCGGAGGGATATCTGGCTGGTTTCTGTGTTGAGACTCCTAACAGAGGCTCCACGGACTTTGTTTGATTTGCATTTTTCCCAGGGGGCAATGCACCTAAGATTTCACTGTGTTGAGCGTCCTCGTTGGCTGCCGGCAGTGTTTTCTCTGGCTGGTCTCCCTGAGATCAGTGATTGTTTTGTTTCGTTGGTCTACTAGGCATTGCTCCCACCTGGCCAGAATCCTACTCCACACTGATGAGGGGCAATACCCCGAAACAGCTGTCTGTGGATGGATACCTGGCCTTGGTATTTCCCTTGTCATATCTTTACACTTGTCAAAGAGTTGGATATTGACTAAAAGGGCCACTTAATATGGTGGTTATGGTGGTCTCCTAAAAAGAGCCACTCCTTGGCTAGGTCCTTCCCGGAGGAATATCTGGCTGGTTTCTGTGTTGTGACTCCTAACAGAGGCTCCACGGACTTTTTTGATTTGCATATTTCCCAGGGGGCAATGCACCTAGGATTTCACTGTGTTGAGTGCCTTTGCTGGCTGCCGGCAGTGTTTTCTCTGGCTGGTCTCCCCGAGATCAGTGATTGTTTTGTCATCTTGGTGGAGTGACCTATTGGGGTTGATCCATATTGGTTTCCATTGAGTAAAAGTACACATTACAGGCTCCACTTCCAGCTGACATGAACAGGCGCCATCGGTTGCTCGATATTGTAATATGCCCATGTTACTCAGCGCCTTATGGCGTAATACTTATTTGCATGCCCCTTGTATTTAATACGTTTTCAGGTATTTGTCACATACACACTATCTGTGATGCTATAATACCGCTGCCAACAGGAAAATCCCAAATTCACGTATACATGAAACTGTACAGTAAAAGTAGAGCTGCTGCAAAAATATGAATGCCACATTCTGATATAGAGGATTGAATACGTCTAGAACCAAGCCTAATGCCTCAGGCACCAAAACATTGTTTTATAATTTCTCCCCCAGTGGAATTGTTCTTATATTCCGTGGACATGACCCTATAGGTCAGCTGTGGGGGGGTCACCTGAGGCTGTGGGGGGTCACCTGAGGCTGGGGGGGTCACCTGAGGCTGTGGGGAGGTCACCTGAGGCTGTGGGGAGGTCACCTGAGGCTGTGGGGAGGTCACCTGAGGCTGTGGGGGGGTCACCTGAGGCTGTGGGGGTCACCTGAGGCTGGGGGGGGTCACCTGAGGCTGGGGGGGGTCACTTGCTGTCAGTGTCACCGGCCTCTGCCCTCCTCCTCTGCACACTGCACATCCCGCCAATTACACCCACGTGACCCGCCAACATTCCACTCTAATGTACGAGACTGTAAACTGTATCACGTGCTTATAATCCACCAATCACCAGCGGAGGAGGGCGAGCAGCGAACAGAGCTCCATTCATACTTCCATCCATTACTATGTGTGGTCGGACACTAGAGGGCGCAGTGCGTCACATACATAGTAATAAGGGAAGACATATTTCCGGAGACCAAGCTGTAGGTTATAGCGACGACGGTGTGAGGTGATACGGACCGTACAGAGGAGACATTGTGTACGCGGGGTGAATAACACGTCTGTACCTCGTTCGTTTGTCACTCTGGGTGTTTCTGTACAGGTGATGTGTAGAAGGCTCCGTATCTCAGGTAACGCCCCTTACGTCACGGAAAAAGGTGGAGTTATATTTTGCAGTGACGTCAAGGTTTAAAGAGCCAGCTCCCTAGATCCACGTTGCTGACAGCGAGGCCGCGATGTGCACAGTGACCGGGACGGAGTGACAGGCTGATGTGACAGGGCGGCGGACCGGGAAGGTGAGCGGGGCCATCACCGGAGGAGCTCAGTGTCCGCGCATCCTGCGCCATGGCTGTCACTTTCCCTGCGGGCCATGGGCTGTCACCCGGCGGCCGGTCATGGGCTGATACCCTGCTGGCAGCCCATGGTCCGCTGCTTCTCACTATTACCCCCTCCCCTAAACATATACTTTTCTCCCCTTTGTTGCTTCCCTGTCCCCATCGCCATCACACTTTGCTCTTCCACCACACACACATTTTTGTGACCCCCCACCCCTATCTTTTTCACCTTGTGCCATCCTGCTCTGTTGCCCACCCCCATTTCACCTTGTAACATCACACACTCCCTCGCCCCCCTTTTTACCCTATGCCATTTCCCGCATCCCCCTGCACTGTTGCCCCCCCCCTGTCTTCCACCCCACTCTCACTATTTCCCCCTTTTCACCTAGTGCCATCCCACCGCTGCACTGTTGCCCCCCTGCTGTATCCCCTCACACACTCTGCCCCTATACACTGTTGTGCACCCTACATGCTTTGACCCCCCCCCCCCCCCCCCCCCCACACACACACACACACACACACACACACACACACACACTCTGCCCTCGCCCCCCCTGACACTGTTGCCCGCCCCACACACACACACACTCTGCCTCCTCCTGCACTGTTGCCCACCCTACATACTTTGACCCCCCCCCCATGCACTCTACCCCCCCCTGTCACTGTTGCTCCCCTTGCTGTACCCCCCCATACACACACACACTCTGCCCTCCCTGACACTGTTGCCCCCACACACACACACACACACTCTACCCTTCCCTGCACTGTTGCCCACCCTACATGCTTTGACCCCCCTCGAATACCCCCAAAACACACTATTGCCCCCCCCTGCTGTACCCCACACATGCTTCCTCCACCCCACTGTTGCCCCCATTTTTCACCCCTGTGCCCCCTTTGACCCTTCTTGCCCTGCGTTGAATCAAATATTAAGGTTCCCCTTATTTTCTGTATATTGAGGGTGTCTTTGTTCCGGGCGCTGCCACTAATTCAGTCTCTTTCTCCAGACTCCATCATGGCCGGTACGTGGGCCCTTCATCTCACCTCCGTGCTGCTGGCTCTTGTGTTTCTGAGCTCCGCGGAGGAGGCGGCTGTGACCTCCAGTGATGGGCTGAGTGCAGCCTCCTTCCTGCAGGATATTCTGGAGAGATACGGGGAGAACGAGACCCTGTCACTGCCGCAGCTGCAGGCCCTGCTGGGGAGGCTGGAGGTCGGACGAGGAGTCGGGGAGTCCAGTAACCTATCGCAGGTGGGTCCGGGGGGGTGAGATCCCCAGTCTTGGGGTCACTCATATACAATTGTCTTGTCCTTCTACCTCCAGCCCCGGGGGTCCGGCTGCGGCTCATCCACTCTCCCTAATAAATTCACACACTGGACTCTCAAGAGTTTGTTGGGGAGTCAGAAGAGGTGGGCGTCTGAGGAGCACTGGTGAGGGGGACATCTGACTGCTCTCCTGACAACCAGGTCATTGGAGATGTCTCATTGTATCTGATCAGAGACAGCGGATGTATGTGCTCATCTGAGAAGGGCCGACGATAGAAACTTTGGCAGATTGTTACAATGTGTCAGCCCGGGATGTTTAGCTCACAGAGCGTTGCCAGTACTGAACACAACGTATCCCCTACAGGCGCATGCCCTCTGGAAACCAGTGTC